>NC_051162.1:46824798-46884722 GCF_013339745.2 Dermacentor silvarum | reverse complement strand
TTCTAGACAAGTTCATCTTTGGGCGTTATAAATTTCTCTAGAAATGATGTCTATAGACGACGAAGGATACGAATACAGAAAACAGCATCTATTTCCAACACTAGTACTAAAATATCAATTTTATATTGAAGCATATGTTAAAAAAATAAGTCACTTATACCACACGAAAGCATTCCGTGTTCTTATTCACTACAAGCCTGTTAGCCTACTTAAACACTAAAGCTAACACGTGAATGGAATCGAACTTTTTTTCCAACATAAGAAATATTCTGTTCCTTCACTGCACTAAACTCAAACTTAATTGTCCCACTATGGTGGAATTGGTACAGGAATATATTACTGAATTGTATCAGAGTTTTTTACACTCGCTATGACCTAACAATAAAATTGGCTCAACGTGTAGCTCTTGTAAGCCTAGTTTTCACGAGCCAAAGGTCTGTTTGCTTGATTTGGGAATGATTAGGCACACAGTGTTTCAATACTGCACGCTTCCGCCCTCTCTATAAAGCGCTAATCTAGCCTCCCGTTTCTCCGGTGGTTTCACCGGCCAACTTTGCCTTGCTGTAGATTTCGCCACAGCTGCCTTCTTGCATATCTACAGGAAGATGGACACAGCATGTCGCTTGCGCTGAAGCGCACGCAAAGATGGCCCAGTCGCCGCGCCATCCATGGCAAGTGTAAGCGAGCAAGCCGGCGAAGCAGACGTTAAGCCCTCGCCTAGTCATGTGATAACGCAGCGGCGACGGACCAAGCTAGCGCAGCGGCGACGCCTCTCCGCAGCGGCTCACGTGGCTTGACGTCATACCTGTTACAGTTACGCTCCGCGGCTCAAGGTCATTGCGACGCGATGAATGGACCGTGCGAGACATGGCGTAGTAGAGCTGTCGCCCTAAAACATCTTGTGCGTTCTCAGCACGCGTACCCACTACGCGCCTAAAGACGTCCGTCCTCCGCATAGGTTGGAAAGTTTTCATTTATGTTAGGCGCGGTGGACTGGGGCCCGACCAGCTTTCCGAAACCCACACACCACACACACACACACACACACCCACACACACACACAATATATATAATATATATATATATATATATATATATATATACTCAGTTATACTTCAGAGAAAACATTGTGCGCGCTCGAAGAAGAAGGCGAACACACAGAAATATATTCAATCTCTAGGCATAGGCTATTGATACCATTTGAATAATTGTTGGTTCGTTACCTTCTTCTTTATAAAAAATTGATATATTTGTCCTCTATTTATATTTTATTGTATTGTGTCTTTGCAAAAAAAATATTTTATTGAAAGAATACGGATGAGGTAGCCGCCACTGGTGCTTCAAGCGCGCTTGTCCTCCTACTGTCAGGATGTACAGAAATTAAACGGAAGAATGAAATTATGGCCCTGTACGTCCGCGCCAGCAACGATGCAGTAAGCTTTTAGCCAGAATAAAATGTGAACAGAAAAGGTAGAGGTAACCGAAAAGAAACCTCAAATGTGGGTAACAGAACTACGCTAATGACCCTTTTTTTTGGGGGGGGGGGCGGGGCTGGCTTCGGCATCGCCCCACCCCCGCGAAAAACTTCGGACGGGGTTGGGGCCCTGAAGCACTCCCCCCCCCCCCCCCCCAATTGGCGCCTATAACTAATTGGCCAAATAACTAGGGTTGTGCATCTCACTGTACTATGTTGGTGTGGCATGTAGCCTAAAGAGTAGTGCTGTTACTATGGAGGGAAGAGTTGATGTTCCGGTGCTACCTAGTGATCTAAGTGAACTTTGTGCTCCTGTTTTGTAGTCATGATTGTAGCACGTGTTGGTTGGTGTTAGTTCTTTACTTAGGTGCATGCTGATTGCTCTTGTGAGGTCACCGTTCTGGCCCCGTTTATCTGGCCTCAAGTGGAGCAAAGGAACTCAAATGATGACCTTCTCCCAGCAATAGATAGCAGTTTTGCTCAATAGAATGTACAGCAGAACATGTGCAGAAGTTGTGTCCTTACACTGCTATTTTTAATTTTGTGGCGAAGTTTCCTGATGAGAAAGAATTGTGATCACAACGCCTTCACCATGATTTGTCTGACGTCCAGTTAAGCACTGTGGCACCGGTTTGAACAAAAGATATATTGGCAGTGCACTTCGCCGCTGACTGGCTCCTACGCTGCACAGTTGTCATCAGTAAATTGTTTTAGGCTCAGTCACTACATCTTTTCAAAAGCAAGACGACTGCACTTGGCAAACTACCTTGACAGTGGGGTACTTTTCACCAGTTTGCATTGCAGATTCTGTGCCCTTATTCGCTTTGCGTCGGTGGTTCAAAATTTGTCACCGCAGTGAAAAACGATTCCAGTGAAGACAGCTTCTCCCACTCGGTGTGTCAAAAATGCGTTCTAAGTGGCCGTTAGAAATCTCTGTGGCTCTCCATTCCGAAATGTTGTGGCCATTGTTGAACTAAGCCAGCATCATGATACCTATATCACAAAGTTGCAGTGCTCATGTCTTTACGTACTGCACTTTACTTGAATTGGCCACACAGATGTGCTGATGTACTTGAAATGCGCTGTTGAAGAAATTGTGCATACATGGGATAATACACGATGATAACTATAGCACTGTGTTCCTCCTCACGTTGTTATCAGCTGTGATTGTACCCAACCATCATGTAAGCAACCTGCACGGCTCTTGATGTAGTGTAAATAAATGGCTTACTGCCAAATAATAGGATTCTGTGTTGACTGTCCCATTCAATTGGTATCTATATATACCCATACGTAAATGCGAAAATATTTTTGTGTCCTTCCCCTTGCAAACAAGAACCACTCGTCGTCATCAGGCTGGCATAGCGACAAATGATTCGCACATCTCCTATCGTGAACTGCGGGTGACCTACTCCAGAGGTCACCCGGCTTAATTTTACAAGTGAAAGAAGAAAATTGTCATCCACCTTAACTGTAGCTTCGCGATACCATTAGCGTGGATGAAAATGTTTCTCTTTCATGTACTTTCATCCACCTAGGCGGCTTTCGCAGCACTGAATTGTCATATCAAGTTTTCCAAGTTTGGGTGAGATGACCAATGCCAACGTGCTCGAAGGTGTACAAGGTCTGGGCCATGGGTAACCTATGAGGCATGTTGAACGCGGGTGGCGCTGACAAGGAGTAAAGGAAATATCACGCATGCATAGATGCTCTTCAATTTCGGGCAGTCTCTCACCATTTCATGGCCACAGAGGATGCATGGGAAAATTCCGAAGACCATGTAGGCGGCATGGCCACGTCCCCTAGAGTTGCCCAGCTTCTTCGCGATGATCACACGAAGGCCTCACGTAGGCATCACACCATGGTTATCTGTTACGGGGTTTGGTAGCGACCAGAAGTTCTGAGTGCTCTCGGCCGGTAAGCATTCGGTCTTGCAATGGCCGCCCTGTGAGCAACCAGTTGCGTAAGCATATAGCCTTTCCAGCTCACATTTTCCGCTTAATGTCAACTAGCATATCGGTGATCCCCGTTTGTTCTCTGATCCACAGCGCTTTCTTCCTGTCTCTTAACGTTACGCCTAACATTTTTCGTTCCATCGCTCTTTGTGCGGTCGTTAACTTGTTCTCAAGCTTCTTTCGTAACCTCCAAGTTTCTGCGCCATTTGTTAGTACCGGTAGAATGCAGTGATTGTACACATTTCTTTTCAACGACCATGGTAAGCTCCCAGTCCGGATTTGGCAATGCCTGCCTTATGCACTCCAACCCAATTTTATTCTTTTGTAAATTTGCTTCTCGTGATCAGGGTTCCCGGTCAGTAATTGACCCAGATAAACGTACTCCTTTACAGACTCTAGAGACTGACTGACGATCCTGAATTCTTTTTCTTTTGCCAGGCTATTGAACATTATATTTGACTTATGCATATAATTCGTCAACCACACTCTTACACTTTCTCGGTTAAGGTCCTCCATCATTTGTTGTAATTCGTCCGCATTGTTGCTGAATAGGCCAATGTCTGCAAACATACATATTGTAAAGAACAGAGACAGAGACAGCACGCGTTCCTGGGCCGGCTGTTCTATATTCTGCTTCGTCCTCGTCTTCTCCTCGTACGCCCCCTAGCGCCCGTTGTTCTAGCGCATCTCTTCATCTTCATTACAGTCGGCCACGCTGCTCAAGATCGCTACGGCGTGAGGGCGCGCTCATGCTGGAAAATCATTGCATAGTTGTCGTCGGACGTAGTCGTCGTCAAGACTGTCCAGTGCGCAACCAGCTCCTGGGGGGGGGGGGGGGGGGGCGGCTTTGACTGTTGCACACTGGACAGTCTTGACGACGACTATGCAAAGATTTTACAGCATCAGCGCGCCCTCAAAACCGCCAGAGGTACTTTCAGCTGCGTGGCCGAGTGTAATGAAGATGAAGAGATGCGCTTGGGCTCGGGCTCTAGAACACCCGGCGCTAGGGGGCGAACGAGGAGAAGACGAGGACGAAGCGGAATATAGAACAGCCTGCGAAGAAAGATCCGCCGGCTTCTTGGCCAATCCCCCGTAGTGGGTAAGCGCCACGGATGAGGATCAAGCAAGCAAGCAAGATCCGGAGCCGAAGAAAGATCCGGAGAAAGAAAGAAGAAGACGAAGAAAGATCCGGAGTGCTCGGCGACCACGGCGTTCATGCTGCGTGTTCGGCTCTGGGGGTTGCGGCCAAGAATTGAGTAGTTACTGACTCTTTTTTGCTTGTTAACTGTTTTTGTAGCATATTTGTTATGTATTAAGTGCTTTTTGGCTAATCAGACCAGACAGATGCCATTTTCGTCACCAGGGCCCAGGGCTTTCCCCTGGTCCGCCTCTATTCCCTCGCAGGATTTACCTGTGGACTTGTTTCTGCGTAACGGCGTCAAATAAGTTCCCGTGGCTATCGGTCCAACCAATGATGGCATCATACGGATGAAGAACCCGAAAGCGATTCAGGCGGAACTGCGATCGGCGACAGCCCATTTCCTGAATATTACAGAGGTCCGCCAGTTCGGCAGAGGAGGTATTCTTTGCTTATCTCCAGACCAGCCCTGTGTACAAGACCTTCTAAAGTGTTCCACGTTTGCCTCCAATCCGGTAAGGGCATTCATCCCACCTCACTTGGCGTGTGTGAAAGGGCTTGTGCGTGGCGTTGATGTCAACATGTCACCAACAAAATATTAGAGTTGTTTTCACCAGCAGGTGCTATTTCAATTTATCGGTGTGGACGTGTGGTAGACAAAAACAAAATTCCTACTGAATCGGTCAGTTGTAACATTTGCAGGGACAGATAGGCCAACAGAAATCAAGGCATGGCCCCTAATCTATCGAGTGGAACCTTTATCCCCTCGTCCTCTCCAATGTGTAAAGTGCTGGCGCTACGGACACACAATGAAAGGATGTAGGTCTGCTCCTAGATGCCGAGTTTGTGGTGAGGAACATAATTCCAGCGAATGCATCAACAAAGAAGAAAAGTGCTGCCTCTGCAGTGAAGGCCACTCTGCTGATTATTTGAATTGCTCAGCAAGGGCACGAGAACTACAGATTCTAGAAATAGTTGAGCGAAGACGTTGTTCTCGTCAAGAAACCATAGCTGAAATGCAGGCTAGAACACAGGGGTACGCAGCTGTCACAGCCCGTCATACAATGTCCACGGAAGCGTCTCTTTCAATTTCAATTGCCGATGCTGTCGAAAGGGCAATGGAGAAGGCCATGGAGCGCCTAGCTGGAAACCTTTGTGACTCCTTGTCACAAATATTAGCTACCCAGATGGCGCAGATATTCGGCACAACAGCACCAATCAGTATAACTTCGCAAACTACTGAGTGTTCACGACCATCAAATGAAGAGGTAGCTCCTAAACTCATGTCCCAAGATGATCAAATTGCTGGTCCATCTGTTGATGAAAACAAAAATCACAGTGAAAGCATCAATGAGGAGGCACAAAGCTCAGAGGAAATGGACATGGACCCCCGATCGCTAAAACGTTCAAGATCCCCTTTGTCGAAAACAGTCACTACACTTATTCACTCAAATACCAAAAAATACCTGAAAGAAAACCTTACAAAGAACGATTTCTTAAAAGACAACATTTTAAGCAAGGCAATTACTGAGTCAATCCTTTCGCAACCATAGGATTCCTCAAAATTCTTCATTGGAATTGCCGATCCATTCACTCTTCCGTAACAGATTTATTGTATTTGGCATCGAAATTCTCCCCGGATATTATTGCACTACAAGAAACATGGCTTTCAACACATCAACCTTTTCATATAAATAACTTCCGATCTTTCCGATTGGACCATCCTTCGAAAGGCGGCGGCTTAGCCTTCAGTCATTAGTAATAGAGTTAGTCTTAAGGTGAAGATTTCATACAAACATATGTCCCCTGAAAGTGAAATTTTTGCCTTAGATGTAACCTTACCGGGCTGCCTACCATTCTCTTTAGTAAATGTATACTTTCCTGCGGGTGTGCAAGACACTCGATCTTTGGATTCCGCGTTGACGTCATGGTGCAAGGATAAAATCCTTGTGGGAGATTTCAACTCCCATCACACGTGTTGGGGTTTTCGAACAGACCAATGTGGCAAATGCTTGTGGAATTGGTCGACCGATCATAATATGACTTGTCTCAACACTAGAACTCCTACATTTGTTTGTAATCGATCGCGCTCAGCCTTAAATTTAGGTTTCATAAGTTCATCTCTCACTAGTTCATCTTGGGCAGCCTTGGACTGTGCCACGAACAGTGATCACTGTCCAATAATATTTGAAATTGCTTGCCCGTTAATACCATCGTGCTCTCAGATCCGAGTATTCGTGAACTACAATAAATTTAAAAATTATTTAAAAGCACATTTGGCACACCATTCTGAAGAGCGCGAAGAATCCAAACCTATGACAATTTGTGCTGTAATCAAACGATCATACAAAGAGGCTGAATTTATTATTGAGTCTGCCCCTCTCATAGTCCTTGGTGGAATCCAGACTGTACACGAGACTACAGACGAAGAAAAGCAGCTTGGAAGCAACTACTCTATAACCAGTCCCCCAAAAATTGGGCTGATTACAAATTTTACGCCGCTATATTTAAACGCACAGTCTCTCAATCAAAAGAAGATTATGAGAGGAAACACTGTGATTTCCTTTCAAATCCCAAAAACGAAAAAGCGCTGTTTAGATATGTGCGAAATCGCAAAATTCTGCCACCACCAATTCATATTGATTATGTAACTCTATCATCTCATGAAGTGACAAAATCCCTAGAACAGATTGCGAAAGGCCTTGAGCCATCTATGTCACATAACTTTCAAAAACCAGCCCTAACGTCAGACTTTAATGAAATTACTTTGCCTGAATTAGCTCAAGTAATTCGAAACTTACCGGTGTCAGCTCCAGGTCCTGATGGAATTACAGTGCATATGATAAAAATTTTATTCGAACTATCTCCTTCTGAACTCCTAAGCATTATAAACTATTCTCTAAACAACGCCTGGATACCATACGATTGGAAACTAGCTAAAGTAATCCCTGATACCTAAAAAACAAGGATTAGGTTACTCCATAGAAAATATCAGACCTATCTCTTTTACTTCTAATATGGTCAAATTCATAGAGAGGGTTCTACATTACAGAATTACTGTCTGGATGTCGGATAATTTGATATTAAATCCAAATCAAATAGACTTCAGAGCTGACTGCTCTATATGGTGTGCCAATGCTGATTTAGACAGCCGCATACAACTCGCTAGAAAAAGAAGACAATATGCCGCTTTAGTGACATTAGACATAGCTAAAGCATATGACTCCGTAGAACATACAGTTTTACTGAATGTACTACGGAATCATAATGTCCCAAATTATATATTTGCGTGGTTGGCAGAATTTTTGAGATCAAGAGAATTTTATTGCTTTGAGGATGGCTGCTTTTCGTCTAAGTTCAAACAGACTCCCGGTGTCCCCCAAGGAGCAGTCCTATCTCCAATATTATTTAACATATTAATTAATGAGCTCTATTCCAACCAGTCAGGACGTGCAAGTTTACGTTTATGCAGACGATATTGCATTCTTCGCCGCCGACAACGACATATATTCTTTATACCAAAAATTGCAGAGATACTTGAGTATGCTTGAGGTATGGCTTCAATCAATTGGCATGTCATTAAACGTAAGTAAAAGCGCAATATTGGTGTTCCCACTTATGCATCCGGTTTCTATATCCATATTTTACAATCAATAAAACATTCCGCAGGTTGAGTCTCCTAAATATTTAGGTATCATTTATGACGGAAAACTCAACTGGAGTCCACATATAGAAAACGTGGCATCTAAGGCTCAGCGTGCTTTAGGTTTACTACGCAGACTGAGCAACCCAAAATATGGGCCACGTAGGCAAGCCCTCTTAATGATATACAAAATGTACATGCGTCCAATATTGGAATTCGGCTGTGTATTGTTCTCGGGAAGCCCTGCTTATAAAACTAAGCCTCTGGTTCTATTGGAGCGTGAAGCCCTGCGCCTGTGCCTGGGACTCCACAGGTTTGTAGCAAACAATGTTCTTTATCAGGAAGCGTGCCTACCAACATTGCCCTGCAGATTCGGCATCTTAACGATACAAACATTTCTCAAATTTTACAGTTCTCCAATTAGACGATCTGAATATGTATTTATAAACGATCCAAACTCCTTCTTTCTTGCTCATTGGCCACGTTTTCACACCCCACAGGTTATTTTTGTACAAAAGCAATTAGACAGTTTGAATGTAAAAATTCGAGACGTTATTCCATCATATGATTCAAATCAGAATTTAAAGATTGAATTAGATGAAATTTTCCCACAGAACCCTAAGTTTCATTCAGTCCGGTTATTAAATAATATGTTGCAAGATTACCTTGCACACGTACACACAATTAACATAATAGCCACTGACGCTTCCGTGAATGACGAATAGGCGGGCGTAGGCATTTTCTCGCTTTCGCTTGGCTAGGTCATTCTCCTTCAGACTACCAGATTTCACTCCTGTATTTGAAGCTGAGCTCCTAGCAATGATTCTAGCTTTGCGGAAACTCCCTTTAAATGAATCCAGCGCGTTAATTCTAACAGATTCCCTTTCTGTCTGTACTGCGCTTACAGCTTCAACAAATTCACCGGCTCTAAAGACGTTTCTAACATCAGTTCCCCCGCCCCCAGATGAATCTTATAAAATTATTATGGGTACCAGGACACTGTGGATTACATTTAAATGAAATGGCCGATTCATTAGCGAGAGCATCCCTGAATGGACCGATACTATCGGTCCTTCCAGTGGTGGCACAAATAACAGCGATCAGATATCGGAAATATGCAATTCGTAGAGATATAATGGAAACAATAACATCATGGACTGAATTTCAGCACCTAAAATTTCCGTGGAAAATTCATTGGTGTCCATCAAGACAATCGGAAGTCATCCTTACAAAATTACGTTGCCGTGTCCCACCATTAAATTTATATTTACACAGGGCTGGTCTGGCGATATCGCCGCTGTGCCAATTCTGCCTAGAAATAGAAACCGTAGAACACTATTTTGTAATCTGTCGTCAGTATAAATTACAAAGCAAAATACTTCTTGAAATACCGCTTGCTAAATTAGGGTTAAATTTAACATCAGAATCAGTACTCACTTTCGGTGCCTCGGTATTGGGCTTTAGCCACAGGGACGTATTTGATGCCGTTTGTGGTTTCATTCAATCAACAAAACGAATAAAATTTTAAATTCCCACTTTTACAATTCTCTGCGAGATATTTCAGTTTTAATTTATGGCATTAGTATTATAAATTATGCAGTTCAGAAAATTAATCTGTCTGTTGTTCTGATTACTAAAATGCACATTAACTGTAGTTTCAGAATGCATATCTAAAAGTTCAGATGCTCAATTCTTGGCCAATCCCCCGAAGTGGGTACGAGCCATGTGCTGAGGACATCATCATCATCATCATCATCATCATCATCATCATCATCAACAGCCGGCCCCCTCCGTTCGATCGCTGTTTATTAGTAGCATCTCCTGCTTTCGGGGCTTGGGTCAAGTATCGGGTGGTATTTTCTTTGTTCACATTGTTATTTTACGTTACTATTTTTCTATACGTGTTAATATTTCTTATGTGTTTTTGAGTTATTCAGCCCTACTTGATGTCTGTCTCATCACCTGGCCTCGGGGCTTCCCCGTGGTCAGCCTCGGTAGCTCCCCGGGAGCTACCGAGGCTGACCCTACCAAGCGGTAACCCTACCCTACCAAGCGGTAGCTCCCCAGGAGCTACCGCTTGAGTTTTTTCTCCGCAGTGGAACCGGCAACGTTCCCGTGGCCATGGTGCCTACCGACGGGGGCATAATCAATATGGAGAACCCGAAAACGATTCAGGTGGAATTGCAGAAGGCGGCAACTCACTTCCGACAGATCACTGAGATCCGTCAGTTCGGCAGGGGAGGCATATTATGTTGCTCGCCAGACCACAACTGTGCCAAGGAACTGCTGAATTGCTCAACATTCGCCTCACATCCGGTGAGATGTTTGTCCCACCACATCTTGCATGCTCTAGAGGCATTGCTCAAGGTGTAGACGTCAGTTTGACACCTGAAGAAATTTTAGAGATGTTTTCGGTGGCTGGTGTCATCTCTGTTTACCGGTGTAGCCGAGTAATTGATAATAAGAAGACTCCGACTGAGTCAGTGATAGTTACACGTGGTGGAACGATGCGTCCAACAGAAATCAAGGTCTGGTCCCTAATTTATAAGGTTGAAGCTCTGGCTCCGCGTATTCTACAATGCGCCAACTGTTGGCGATTCGGTCATAACGTGAGGGGCTGCAGATCTCCACGCTGCCGTAATTGCGGTGACAACCACAATTTTACTGATTGCTCATCCGAAGAAGAGAAATGCTGTCTCTGTAGTGGTAGTCACCACGCTAACTACTCGAACTGTCCTGCGAGAACACAGGAACTTCAAATTCTGGAAGTAATTGAAAGGAGACGTTGCTCACGCCGTGATGCTGTTGCTGAGGTCCAGGGAAGATCTAAGGGAAATTCAGGAGTGACAGCACGTCAACCAATGGTTGCAGACTCAACTCTTTTCGATGCAATTGCGATAGCTGTCGAAAAAGCACGGTCAAAAGCTATGGAACGACAAACATCAAACCTATCGGAGACTCTAGCTCATAAGATGACATCACAAATGATTCAGCTTTTCAGTTCTGTAGCGAGCCCTAACACTAGCTCACAGATTCCTACAAATCCCATTACATCGAACGCTGGACCACTAATAGATCCCTCGCCAGTCATTGCAGAAAGCACTAAAAATACAAGACCATCAACTTCAATTCAGCAGACCGACAACGGATGCTTCTCTGGATCAGTGTCGGAAAACAACCAGGACGTTGAAAAGGGTCTACCGACGCTTAAACGCACAAGATCACCTAATGATAATTCATCCACCTCTGTCCCGCACTCCAAAACCAAAAAAAATTGTTAAAGATAATATTTCAAAATCCGATGTTAACCCCAATTCTTCAAGTTCTATCCATAAATCAAAACCCGCTAAGCACGGTAAAGACAGTCTTTCGAAGAAAGATTTTTTAAAAGACAGTATCTTAGAGCAAGTGATTTCTACAGTAGACATTAATTCATCATAGGTGTTTTAAAGGTATTACAGTGGAACTGCCGCTCCATTATTTCTGCAGCCACAGATTTAGTATATTTTTGTTCTCAATTTTTACCCGACATTATTCTTTTGCAGGAGACTTGGCTCTCACATGGCCCAGATTTCCACATAAGAAACTACCGTTTATTTCGATTGGACCGTCCATCGAGAGGCGGAGGCCTCGCTTTCCAGATAACAAATAAAATATGCCACAAAGCAACTATATCATATCAGTATATGTCTACGGAGTGCGAGATACTAGCAATAGATGTAACTATTCCTGGTTGTTCTCCGTTTTCTTTAGTTAATACGTATTTTCCCGGAGGTGTTCAAGATATTCGATACCTTAATACGGTTGTCAAATCTTGTAGGAAAGAAATTGTGATAGCGGGAGACTTTAATTCACACCATGTGGCTTGGGGTTTCCGAACAGACTCACGTGGAAAAAGATTATCGGACTGGGCAATTAACCAAATTTTTCTTGCTTAAACACGAAAACAGTTACGTTTATTCAAGGCCGTTATAAATCAGCATTGGATCTAACATTTGCCAGTTCGGGGATGTCCGTCACTTCCTGGTCTACAGTTGACTCTGCTTCAAACAGTGACCATCTACCCATTAGATTTGATATTGTGTGCCCTCTTACTTCTTTAGAGTCTCCGGCGTGAATTTTTGTCAATTACCAGAAATTTCAGAGTGTATTAAAAGCGACCCTCAATTCCCAGATAACGGTGCCGGATGACATCAAAGCCATGAGTCTTTGCGCGGTATTAAAAAGTTCAATATTAAGAAAGATAAACGTACTCACTCTCCTTGGTGGAATTCGGAGTGCATGCGGGATTATAGAAGACGAAAAGCCGCTTGGAAAAAACTACTTTGCAATCAGTCTCCGAGTAACTGGAGTGATTATAATTTTGCAGCTGCCACATTCAAGAGAACTGTATCTAATGCCAAAGACGAATATGGTAAAAAACATCATGAATTCCTTTCTAAGCCTAACAACAAAAAAGAACTGTTCAGATTCCTTCGGTATAGAAAGTTCATACCGACATCAGCGAACACTACACCGATAATTCTTTCACCACGCGAGATATCTGCTTCATTAGAATTCATAGGAAAGGGATTAGCTCAACGCTTAACATCACGTTTGCCGAATCGACAATTAAGACCTCCCATCGCGGATGACTTTGTGGAAGTCACAGTGTAGGAGCTTTCCAATATTGTTAGGTCTTTGCCTGCCTCAGTACCAGGTCCTGATGGCATTTCCAATGCCATGCTAAAAATTTTGTTTGCAATGTCTCCTGAGGAACTTCGAAACACCGCGAATTATTCTCTAAAAAATGCTTGGATTCCACAAGAATGGAGGACAGCCAAAATAATTCCGCTACTTAAAAAACAAGGAGCTGGCTACAATCTTGACAATATTCGACCTATTTCTCTTACCTCAAATATGGTAAAACTTATTGAAAGAGTTCTATATGATCGCATGATAGATCATATATCTAAAAATTCGTTACTGAGCCCAAGTCAAATAGGTTTCCGGCCTGGTCTCTCTATTTGGTGTGTGCATGTAGACTTGGAAAGCCGTATGCAACTTGCTCGAAATAGAACAGAATTCAGTGCTTTAGGGACTCTTGACGTGGCGAAAGCTTATGACAGTGTCGAGTACCCACTACTACTGGACAGATTACAGTCCTACAATTAACCGAGACATATAACGACATGGATTTTTGCATTTTTAAGAAACAGAAAATTTTATTGTTTTCAAAACGGCGTTTCTTCAACAAAATTCGATCAGACAGGAGGGGTGCCCCAGGGGGCTGTTCTGTCTCCTGTCCTATTTAACCTGTTGATGAGTTCAATTCCACTGAGCCGGGAAGCTCATCTCTATGTCTATGCAGACGACATTGCATTTTTCGCGACAGCAGGAGACATCAATTCCCTTTACCTGTCCTTGCAAACATACCTCAGTATGCTAGAGACGTGGCTTCACACTCTTCACTTGTCTCTAAACGTAAACAAAAGTGTAAGCCTTGTCTTTCCGCTTTCCGGGCCGATACATTTATCATTAGTATATGATCAGAGAACAATTCCACAAGTAGAGTCGCTTACGTACCTGGGTATCACATATGATGAAAACTTAGCTGGCGTTCTCACATAGAAAATATTGCAACGAAAGGGACACGAGCTGTAGGTTTATTACGTAGAATCAGTAACCGGCGTTCTGGTATGCGAAGTTACACATTAATTATGATCTACCATATGTATGTACGACCGATTCTAGAATTTGGATGTGTTTTGTTTTCCGGAGGTGCGAAATATAAAATAAGACCACTTGGTCTATTAGATAGAGAAGCTCTTCGAATATGTTTAGGCCTGGCCAAATTCGTTGCTAATAAAGTGTTATACAAGGAAGCGCGCTTACCTTCTCTTCACATGAGATTCTGTATGCTTACGGTTCAAACCTACATAAGGGCTTATGAATCGCCTCTTATACGTACAGAATATATATTTATTAGTGAACCAAATTCATTTTCTGAGATCACTTGGCCTCGGTTACATACCCCACAGGTTGTATTTGTGCAGGCACAATTAGCACCTTTAAATGTTCGCACCAGGGAAATCATTCCGTTTTATAGGTCCACTTTGTCCTTTAGAATAGAATTTGCGGATATTTTCCCCAAATAACGCAAAACTGCGGCCACGAACATATTTGAATGCCCTTTTGCAAGATTATTTGGCCCATTTCCCAATAAATGTATTACCGACTGATGCTTCCTAGTGTGAAGAGAAGGCAGGCGTGGGAATATACTCACCATCCCTCGATTGGTCTTTTTCACTTCGCCTGCCAGATTACACATCAGTTTTTCAGGCCGAACTTCTGACAATAATTCTTGCATTGCGAAAGTTACCGCTACATGTTACAAAAGTTATTATTGTCACAGATTCACTTTCTGTATGCAGCGCGCTTAACGCATCTACAAATTTGACAGCTTTAAAGACGTTTTATGCATTAGCTCCACGCCACTTAAAGTTAGTTCATTTAGTATGGGTACCAGGCCACCGAGACATCCAACTTAATGAAATAGCTGATTCTTTAGCACGAGCTTGTTTAAAGGGTCCGGCGATATCTGTGCTGCCGGCAACTGCGTATATCACTGCAGCCAGACTTAGGCAGTTTTCTTTGACTGAATACAAGAAAAGCCTCACACTAGCAAAATCAACAGACTTTATACATCTAAATTATTCTTGGAATCAACAGTGGTGTCCCAACCGGCAATTCGAAGTAACATTTACAAGACTGCGTTGCCGTATTCCACAACTAAATTTTTACTTGCACAGATATCTTCTGGCGGCATCACCATTATGTTACCTCTGCAATGAACCAGAATCTATCGATCACTTTTTATTATCCTGTCGGCGGTTTTCTGATTATAGACAACGATGTTTAGAAATCCCACTTCGTAATCTAGGACTGCCGTTAAGCAGCTAAGTTTTACTCTCACTCGGAGCCACGGTGTTAGGATATGGCCACGGGAATGTTTGCCGAGCCATTTATAATTTTCTGTGTGACACAAAATAATTGCCTTATTAATATTTTCCCATTTTTACGTGATTGCTTTATTTATCCTTCAATAAATTATAGCTTTAGCAAATTCAAAAAGTAAAGTCACAAAACCACAATTTATTATTATTATTATTATTATTATTATTATTATTATTATTATTATTATTCAAAATCAACGTATTTCCTTTGCTATATTTAATTTATAATTAAATTCATATTAATATTCCTATTCAGGCAAGGCTGACTAACTTAGTATAGGCTACTTAATTCTTTTATTATTGCTTTATTTCTCATTTTCAATTAGTCATTTATTTTCATTCTTATACTTATGTGTTTTTAAATTAATTTATTTTAAATTTCTATTATAACACAACCCAGTTCGTGGCCTATCCCCCTCAGTTGGTTGTGCCAAGTGTTGAGGCATCATCATCATCATCACCCAGGAACGGGTGCTGTCTCTGTTCCTTGACAATGGCGCAGCCGACGAAAGCCCAGTCTTAAGGCGCTCCAGCCTTCAGAACCGTGCTGCGGAGGCCTTGTGTCCTCCGGTATCTCGCCGTCCAGGGTCCGTCTGGCGAGGGAACGCCGTCAACGCATTCCTTGTGATGGATGCCGCACCTGGCGCTACCTGTATCTCCGAGCCCCCAAGGCATGCCGTTCACGCTGCCTTGGACATGGATCCTCGCTGTCGGGGGTTCCTCCTGCGGCCAGGGAATGCCGTCCACGCTTCTCGTGCTCTAGATCACTGCCTCATGACATCATCACAATCTCAGCCAGCAAGGGATGCCGTCCACGCTTCCTCGGTTATGGAGCCGGCCACCCTACCACCGTCGCAAGCACCCACCGCAGCATCCGGGCACGGCGTCCAAGCCTCCTCGGTGGCTCTAGGGCAGGACTCTACCGGTGATCTCGTCCAAGCCATCGCCAAGCTGAATCACCAGCTCGCGCTTTTGACGAACACCTTCGCATCCGTCGGTGGTTGCGCCGTTCCACGTCACACTGACACAGCGCTTCGGCCCTACCGTCTTGGACCTGTCCTGCCTGGTGTTGCGAATGTCGATGGTCCGAGCGGCCACGAAGGTTCCATGTATGGTGCCGTGCCAGGTGCCAAGAGGAGGAGATATCCAGGGAGATTAGAAAAACTGTTTTATATACAAAATGTACATTATTTTACAAGAAGGGCTCCATGATATTGGAGCCGTCTACGTGCTAACATATTTGCATGTAGTAGCGTTTACATCTCCGAGCGTTCAACATGGTCGAGCGTGCTCTACATCGTCAAGCGTGCTCTACATGATCAAGCCTCAAGCGTCATCAAGCGTCTCTCACAACACTCAAGTCCCCTGTTTTATCTCTTCCGTTTCCCTCTTTCACTCGACGAGGGAATACACTGTAGTTCTTTTAGCCAGTCAGCATCTTGGATCAGGTGGCCATATCCCGCACGTGATGTGTCGTCGTTTCCCGCCGGGCTCCGCCTCCAATCTTGTTAGGTCGCCCCCGAACACAGGCAGCGGTTGACACCTTGGGAACCGAACGTTGATGTCGTTCCCCCGGGATTGCCAGACGCGGGCCCCTTTCAAGATTCGCCTCTCCATAGCGGTCAGTTCGCGGAACCAGGTAGGGCGGTGACTGTCTCGAAAGGCAGCAGTCGGCGTAGCGTCGTCGTGGTTCGGGCGGCGCTGGTAATTCACGGGACCGCACCAAGGGGCGACGCTGCCGTTTAGCCACGCATGAGGTAGCCGGGAGTCCAACTGCTAATCCCTCAGTCACAGGTGACAATTCTCGGCCGCGAGAAAGGGCGCCAGGTTGGCGCGTCTGAGTCGGCGCCGGCCTCCTTTGTCCCGAGGGACCGCCAGACACAACAGCACCCCCGCCGCCAGATGATGCATCAGGAGGTCGAGTTGTTCCATGCAGCTCGGCCGGTTTGATGCCTGCTTCGCTCCAAGCCATGGGCCGCTGCTTCCAGGAATGATGATCTTCCCGCCAAAGGCCTCTTCATAGGTGGGCTCAGACTGGGCTGCAGAAATGACAAGCTCCAAGCTCCAAGGAGCGACATTTGTCAGCCACACACAATGCTGCAAGCGCCACTGTAAGCCACTCTCATCGCCAGACTTTACCAATTCCAAAAATCCGACTGCCCCCTATCTAAAGAAAACCCTAAAACACCAGGTGCGCGTTGATCCGGACAAGTACCAAAAAACTTCCTATGATGTGTCTTCGCAAATAGACACCAACTGGGTTTATGTAATAAAGCTAAGTAATTATGAATTAGAGCTTCCACAGAGCAGGAAGGCGAAGGGAGAACTGGCCTTCACTAATTCACATTCCGTAACACTTAGCACGAAAAAGCTACGTAATCCTTACCTAATACCGAAAATGCCAAATCAACACATAGGAAAACCATCTACCACGTGCCCAAATTGGCTCACAAGCCCTAACTTATTCTGCATTTGCCCCAGTGCACTTCGAACTTGTGCCGCTTTAATGCTGTGCTCCCTCTGAGCAGGTGGCCGTATTTATGTGAGATACCCTTTTGCAATATGTTGCAGAGAAAATAAATGTATCGCTAAAGGCGATCCGCGCAACCAGTTTCTAACGCACGGTCCTCTCCACGTGCGTGCGGGAACAACCATCCGACGCTTTCCAAAGTCAGCTGAAGTATACTGCCTAACAAAAGCTCCTAAAGCTCAAAGTCGTTCAAAAAAATATCCTCCAACAAATGAAAATTAATCAACACAACTTAGAAAAACGTGCCGGGAAAAAATAAGGACTCCTGTTAACAAAACACGACTTTCTACGCACTCTCGCAAAAGCGCAGGTCATCAACTTGCGCAACCTGCGCGTGACCTTCTAAACTATTGCAAGCCTGACACTAAGTCTATAGCTGACACCAAGTGTACAGCTGTCGTCGCGTAAACCCACCCCTTTAATCTGTGTGTCAAACCCGAGCCGAAAAGGCTAACAACTTAACAAAACACTGCAGTATTCTTTACGCCTGTAAAACATTCAACACGCATCTCCCACAAAATGAATACAAAAGAAGAAGAAAATGCTACCCGTCTTCCTTGTTTACTTATTCTCGAGCCCCAATCGCACCCCTTTCTTTCAAACGAACTCGAGGGGGTCACGCATTCCGGGGATTTCACAAGGTGCTGTCGCGAAGAAGGCAAAAGCCACTAATTTGCCTGACACGCCTTGTAGCTGTGACTTTAGGACAGCTGCTTTCAAGTGCTGGGAGGGGGATGCATTGACAGACCCGTGCGCGCACTGTCCCATTACCTGCGAGGCAGTCGCCATTCATTGCCCCCGCGAGTGATCGGCTCCGGTGGCAGCTTACCGGCCGCTTCCTTTTGTCCCTCTGCCTACAGTGTGCCTTACGCGATGCGGTCAGGTGACGGTCACCACGCCTTAATCTTCGCGAGACTCGCCTTTTCGCGACGTGCGTCACGCCGATCCTTGACCTCAGCAAACGCCTAAGCTTGGGAGTTACCCTCCTGCGCTTTTTCACATTATCTGGCTGGATCATGATCTTAGCGCGTTCACCAATGTCGCCTTGGCGCTTCGCACGTTTGACCCGAGACGCCCTGACCGCCTCCACCTTTCGCATCCTGCGCTTACGCCTTTTATGTTTGGCATGCTTCGTTGGTCCTGCGGCATCAGCACACGCACTTGAAATTTCGTTGCCCTCTCGGGTTTCACAGTGCGTCTGCCTTTGTAATAGAACATGACCAGATTTGACCATTGAGCAAGCTGGCTCGTCATGAAGTCTACCTTCAGCTGGCCTAGCTCTATCACTGCCGTCGACAGCATGCCAAACTCCTTGCTGGCCTTCGAAGTCGGCCTCTGTTTCCAGAACAGGCTCGCTAAATGGCGAAACAGCTGTTTCTTCGCGCTTGTCACTGTGTCCGTTAACTAGGGGCACAACAACCCTCTCAGCGCACTCTAAACTAGCACTATCAAGACTAGCTTTGTTACTCTCGTCTTGGCCTTCGCAGTCGGCCACAAGTTCTAGGGCGGGAAAACCACCGCTCACTTCAGTGACCGAATTCACCTCGATTCCGGCTACTTACACCTTTAACTCGTCACTGCTTGCAGCTGCCTCTGGAATCGTATCTTGGTCCTTTGAGCGCTGCTCATTAAGGGACACGCCTAGCAGTCTCTGAGTCTCCTCATGTGCTTTTGCCCTGAAAGCTCCCTTACTGGAGAAGGAACTCTCCCTGCTCCTCCTTAGAGAAAAACTCTCCTGGTTCCTCTTTGGAGAAAACACTCGCCTTTCCTTTGGCGACTTTTCTGACCTATTCGACAATAAATAGGGCAACCTATCTGGCAGGCTGGCTGAAATTGCCACCGCCGTACTCACTTGGCCTAAAGGGCCTTCCGTTTCTGGTGCGGGAAAACCACCGCTCTCTTCGCTTTGTGTGTGTGTCACTTGCATCACACCTTTTCCAAAGCTTTCTAATCTAGCCATCTCAGTGCTAGCAGTACCTTCGACAGGATGGGCTTCTCTCTCACTTGGGCCTTCGAAGTCGGCCTGCCATGCTACACCAAAGCGCCTGAACAAAGCTCTCTTAGCCCTGTCGTAGTCGCGCGCTTTCTCATCGGACAAACAATGCAAGAAACACGCAGCGACACTAAACGGCAGCAGTGCTCCTAATCGCTCGGCCCACGAGTCCCGGCTGACACCCTCTTCCTCACACACTCGCTCAAAACGGGCGAGGAAATTAACTATGTCCTCGTCTGTCCTGAAAGTGTGGAGCTGGCGTCGTGCTGTCTGCCATCTAAGCATCTGGCATTCCCGTTCAAGCTTTTGCATCCGAAGAGCGTGTTGTCGCGCTTCCTCCTGCATGCGCTTCTCTGTTTCTTCGCGCTCGCGCCTCTCGCACTCAGCTTTTTGCTTCCTTTCCTCAATCGTCTCCCAAGCCTCGTCAGCCTCCTCGACCGTCACCTCTTCTGCTTTCATGACGTCGAGAACCGCTTCTTTCGTTTTTGCGGAGTCGGCCGAAATGCCTAATTCCTCGCAAATTAGAAGGAGGTCCTGCACTCTAAATTTCTCCATAGCGATCTCGTTTGCCGTCAAAATTCCCCCTTCCTAAAATTCGCTATTTAAAGAAGGTGAATTTCCCAAAATGGTGCCCGCCAGAAAACACACAGTTACTCTCCTAGCAACTACCTACTTGTACTAGAGAGTTCTGGCGGCATGAAGCGCAAACTCCGGCACTAAGCCCGTCCTTATCGCTACCACATCGGGAGATTGCAGAATTTCTCGCTTCGTGCTCCTTCCTTACGGAACTATTTTCATGGCCTCACCGGCCTTCTCCCAACTCACTTCCTCATTCTGTAAAAGCTCCAACTGTTGACTTTTGCCTACCGCAGGGACAACCAAAATGCCCATCGGCTCACAACTTTTGAGGAGTTCCTGGATTTCAAAGTTATCCTGTATTTACAGTGCACCCTGTGTTTCTTCCCCACTAGTAATTTAGCCCACGAGACACTATATTCTTGGTCTGCGAGACAAAATCACTAACAACACCAAACCACCATTATCGACTACCTGCGCTAATGAGTCTGGCGAAAAGAGAAGCAAACACGTAGCACTCACCACACCGATGTAGCCAACGCCGGCCGATCCCATAAGCTGCCAGCCACTGTTGCGACTGTCGATGGTCCGAGGGTCCACGAAGGTTTCCATGTATGGTGCCGTGCCAGGTGCCAAGAGGAGGAGTTATCCAGGGAGATTAGAAAAACTGTTTTATATACAAAATGTACATTATTTTACAAGAAGGGCTCCATGATATTGGAGCCGTCTACATGCTAACATATTTGCATGTAGTAGCGTTTACATCTCCGAGCGTTCAACATGGTCGAGCGTGCTCTACATCGTCAAGCGTGCTCTACATGGTCAAGCCTCAAGCGTCGTCAAGCGTCTCTCACAACACTCAAGTCCCCTGTTTTATCCCTTCCGTTTCCCTCTTTCACTCGACGAGGGAATACACTGTAGTTCTTTTAGCCAGTCAGCATCTTGGATCAGGTGGCCATATCCCGCACGTGATGTGTCGTCGTTTCCCGCCGGGCTCCGCCTCCAATCTTGTTAGGTCGCCCCCGAACACAGGCAGCGGTTGACACCTTGGGAACCGAACGTTGATGTCGTTCCCCCGGGATTGCCAGACGCGGGCCCCTTTCAAGATTCGCCTCTCCATAGCGGTCAGTTCGCGGAACCAGGTAGGGCGGTGACTGTCTCGAAAGGCAGCAGTCGGCGTAGCGTCGTCGTGGTTCGGGCGGCGCTGGTAATTCACGGGACCGCACCAAGGGGCGACGCTGCCGTTTAGCCACGCATGAGGTAGCCGGGAGTCCAACTGCTAATCCCTCAGTCACAGGTGACAATTCTCGGCCGCGAGAAAGGGCGCCAGGTTGGCGCGTCTGAGTCGGCGCCGGCCTCCTTTGTCCCGAGGGACCGCCAGACACAACACTGGGAACACCG
Source organism: Dermacentor silvarum (assembly GCF_013339745.2). Classification (NCBI taxonomy): domain Eukaryota; kingdom Metazoa; phylum Arthropoda; class Arachnida; order Ixodida; family Ixodidae; genus Dermacentor; species Dermacentor silvarum. The sequence goes on along the minus strand of NC_051162.1, from coordinate 46,863,017 downwards.
TACACGCTTCCCTTGGCGAGAATATCATCATGACAACTACTCCATCTCCTCAGCCACCAAGGTATGCCGTTGATGCTTCCTTGGTGGTAGAACCAGCTGCCGCGACTACCACAAGGGACCACACTGTCCGTGGACACCGGGCCTGGGTCCTCGGGCTACTGGACAGGTAGCCTGGCGGTAGCGTAGTAGCTGTGTGTCATACGTCAATGAAAGCTGTCGACCGACACTTTAAGCTCGCGTACCCCTGTTCAGTAAATGCTTGCTCAGAGAAGATTTTCACGGATGGTCAATTGGCAAGCTGTCTCCGAAACTCAATGCAAAACGGTTACAATGGGAAAGGTGTGTGCGGTGAATAATGAGTACTGCGTTCACGCGTTCTGTACCGATGACACACCCGGCACGCGCACATCAGCATCCAGCGTCATTCACGGGCCTCTTAGCTTTTGCTGTCAGGACGACCGCACGCGATGTACGTGTCGAAGCACCGATATTCCCTCTTCTTGATGTCCGCTTTGTGCACTAATGGGCACTAAACGCGTCATCGTGCGGCAACCCGTGATTGCTCAGAGCCAGTCGGCTCGCAAGTACACATGGTTACCCGCAATCTCGTCCGTCACGTTTGACACCACTTAAACGCGTCTCTTCGGAAGAATTTCGGAACCATGCGCCGCAACCGACGAGGCTCGTTGACGCGTCACGACTTGCTGCCACTAATCGCCCTTCCACGTACCGGGTATGATCGGGCAGTGTCATGAGCCATGCGCCTGCCTCTTCTTCGCGCCGTCACCGTGACAGGCATCCGTCGCTGACCATAAATTACCCAATTGTGCTTCACTCGTCAAGCAACGAGCATTGGCCAAATATGTTAGCTGCCTCTTAAGCTTTCCTTTGCAGCCGTTCCCTTCAACGGTTGAAAAAGGGTGGAAACTGCCGGTTTCAAGCTTGCCGAGCTATAATTAAACTTAACTCATTCTTTTCCAGCAGCAGGCTTACACGGTAGTTCTTTCTTTTGCTTTATTTTAAGCGAAGCTTTACAGGCTAACAAATGTCGGCGGTGGTGGTAGTGGTGGCGGCGGTGTCACGCTGAAAAGTGTACCGATCCTGGCGATAGTGCAGAAAGGGTCAAAGCTCAATGGCACATACCAGGGACAAAAAGAGAGAAAGAGAGAGTTAGAGGAAGAACGAAAGAGAGAAAGAAAAAGTGTGAGAAAGAGAGAGAAAGAAAGAGATAAGGAGAGAGGGAAAGAAAGATAGAGGAAAGGAGACAGAGAAAGAAAGAAAATCACCACGGAAGGTCAGATATTTCACTGACGCTTTTATGATATTTGGAAAGGTGATAAGTTAAGTAATTAGGCGGAATGCATAAAATAGTTTGAGTATATCCAAGCGACGGCAAAAAACATTATCTTGGTTCCCTCCAGCTACGTGGCATTTGCATATTTTAAGTGAAGCTTAATGCGCTCACAAGTGCCGGCAGTTCTGGTGGTGTCACGCTGAAAATGAGCCGATCGTGCTGATAGTGCGGAAAGGGTCGCTCAATGGCACATGCAGAGGACAGAACAGAGAAAGAGAGAGAAAGAATGAAAGAGAAAAAGGACGAGAGAGAAAAATAGAGAGAGAGAATGAAAGACAGTGATAAAGAGAGGGAAGGAAATGATGAGAGAGGGAAAGAAAGATAGAGAGAAAGACAGAAAATCACCATGAAGGTCAGAGAAGGAAAGAGAGAAAGAGAAAGAACGAGAGAGAGATAGAGAAAATAAGCAAGTAAAGAGACAGAGAAAGAAAGAGAGAGAAATATATAGAGAGAGAAAGAGAGAGAAAAAGAAAGAGAGAGAGAGAAAGAAAGAAAGGCAATCACCACGATGGTCATATACACACACAAGAAGCTCGCTTACCCCCCTTTTTTTCGACAGGCGAAGGGATGGTGATTGTTTTCATCCCAAGATATGTTTTAACTGGCAGTTTCGCATTACATTGAATTCTTTCTCGTCTGTTGCAGCTCGATTGATGTCTCATTAGACAATACTCCTTATTGCTGTTTTATTTTGTAGATTGTTTCGCGGGATAGTTCGTTCCGTTCATCAGACTATTCTCGTAGTAATACGGGCTCAATAGAAATATGGCGCAGACACGGCGAATACTGAAGGAGATTGCAACAGCTCTCAATATTTCCAAGGAATTTGTTTGAAGGAAGAGGACATTTCTGTTGACCGCAATAATACCTCGAGTTCAATGCCATATTGACTAATTGTTGTCATAGGGGACACAGTTACTTCAGATTATTAACAAATAAAAAAATCCGAGGGCACCTAAGTACTTCTTATGAGTTGTGAATGCCAAAGAATTATTGTGAAGTAGAAAACGGCATAGAAGTTCTTATAATTTTGCTACGCGAGTAATGTACTGTAGCGGTACTTCTGCTCGAGCCTTCAAGCAGCAGCAACCTGCGGTGCCAACGCCGCCTGCCACCGACGTGAATCACGACAAGAGACCGAGCAACCAGCAGCGCCGCCAAGGCCGGTAGGCGTGTGGGGCACCTAAGCCCAGTGGGAGTGAGAGAGAGAGAGACGGACCTCGCCCCGGCTTTCGAGAGCAAGGGTGACGTGTCATCGAGGCGATGCTGTCTTCCTTATCGCAACTCCTGGCGCGCTAACCCAACCGGCAGGTGTCCCCTCTCACCCACTCTGCTGCGTCGAGGCGCACTAGTGCCGCGGCGTCACAGCCAATGGGAACTCTGGTCGACGCGCGCTCGTGACCTGGCGTCGCAGCCAATGGTAATTAGAGTTTAGGTGCCGTTTCGCTGCTACAGGTGACAGACGCCGGCTATTTCGTTCAATGGGCCATTTGACGCGTTTGCCTCAAAATTCTCACGTGGCTGTGCGACCAGCTGCTTCGTTTTTTTAATCTTTCCTCAGATCAAATAAATGTCTAAACTATTATACGAACGAACAGACTTGTATCTTTTATTCAGGACAAACTGGGAAAATGCAATTTTTTTAGTTAAATTTGTAGTTCATAATGTTTTCCTGCATGAGTTACATTAGTGTTAAACACAAAAACCTCAAGAATGAGCACATGAATGACGTTAAACGGGAAAGAAAAACATGCCATTTATGGCAATCAGTGTCTTATAATTGTTCTTGTCTGGACCGACTAATCTTCGCCTGCAATGTGAAAGTGATCGAAGCGTAACACAAACTGAATAGAAGAGTAAAAATAACAAGGACGGAAAGTATTTGCGAGAGTACACGCATTAGGGCTCGTGACAACTGTTACGTAAAGTTAAAAAGTATTAATCTGAACTGCATACAATAGTTGTCAATAGAGCTAACACGTTGCTTATAAATGTTTACGCTGAATAAAGCAAAACGTATATACTTCACTGTGCAGTAGGGTAACTGATAAAAAAGCTTTCAGTTCACTTCTGCTCCATTTGGTTATCTTTATTATTGCTGAACTAATTGACACAACACTTAGCTCGGAGCCTAGCTGTGAGTACTATTACTAATAAATAAATAAATAAAAAAGCACTCACATAGTACCATGCTGTACGCAATATTCTTTGGTATATTCCAATTATTATGTCCTCAAAAATTGGCCCTGCATTCATTCCTTGGAGATTATTAGCGAAGGTAATTCGATTATCATTCTTTCGTAAGACGGGAGTGTCATTAGTTAAATTAGGTGCTGAGCGTTCTTAAGATAGAGGAATTAACAAAACAAAGTGAATTGTATAAATATGAAACTACATTGTGCTCATTTTTATTTTATCGAGATGGTTTCTTGACTTGCATTCTATGTACATCTTTCACGGTCTAAACCCGACGTCTATGATATGTTTCCGGCTCGTGAAATCAGTTCCACTGTATTCAACCCTCCCTCCCCCCCCCCAAAAAAAAAAAAGATGCATAGCTTTTACGATGTCCATAGAGCGCCACCCTATATTGCGTAGATTTGGACTACAACTATATTGCAAACGGTGTATAGAGGGTGTTCATTTTTAAGTTTTACGGAATTTTTATAAATCGCCTGTGGCAGGTAGCACAATTCGTATCATTGATCTGGGCTATTCAATAAGGCGGACATTTGTAGCTCAAGTAATGGAAATACATATTCAACTAATTAACAAAATTCACTAATTACCTTGTTCGATAACTACATTACGACACATAATGCAATTTATGAATTGTAGCCGGTGAGCTCGTCAGGCTTATTCACTTAGAATGAATTTCCAGAATGCACCAGTTTGGAGATATGCGCTATCAAACTTGCTGCAAGAATGCGCTGTTGTTCCCCTTACATTTTTACCAAAATGCTCTTTTATACATTGAAGCACAAAAATAACTGGAACGCCCTTGTATATCGTCCCACATTTTGGGAAATATTATCTCTAAACTGGCGGAGTGGTTGCCGCGGCTGCGCAGAGACGGAGCTGAGCCGTGACGTCACTGCGCCGACCCACGGGAAATATAGCTCCACGTCGTCGCTGCGGTGACACAAAAGCCACGCCATTGCCACTCTAAGCAGATCGCCGCGAAGATGGGGCGGCCGAAGAAGAGGAAGCGCGGCGCGAAAGCCGCCACTCCGCTACTCGAGAGCGAGTGAGCCGACTTCGGTCTGACCGCGAGTATCGCGCCGCCGAAGCGGCGGCGAAACGTCGGTGAATCGCAGAATATCCGGAGTTACGCACCCGCGAAACTCAGCAAAAGACGTTCGCCTTGAAATTGGGGGTGCGCGGGTTGCAATCCCGCCTCGGCAAGAAATTTTAGTTTCTTTTATTTCTTGGTAGTTACTTTATGCGAGCCACAAATTACGGCTAGCTTAAACAGCTTCGCTTTTAAAAGTAATGAAACGACTGTGCAATAAGCATGGCTTCTACTCAAGTGTGCAACCATCCGCCTTGTAATTTACCTCACATCTTACGCTTTTGATTTCTATTACAAGACATGCTTTGAAATATGAGAACACCCATGGCTCATTATTTTAGCCTGCTTTGATTCATCACTTCAACGTCGTCACAATAAGATATGGCGCATCTGTTAGTCTAGTAAATATCCATCCCCGTTATCCTTTTTCTCTCGCATTGCGATGACTGACCAGCCTTGCAATTACTTCGACACCTCTCCCCACCCATTGATTATGCAATTACCTGTCCCGCGGGCACGTGTCTTAATAAACGAAGTCCTTATACACTGGCAACTATGTTGACCAGACTTGCACAGTGTCGAGAAGACAGAAAATCTGGCGCCGAACCAAAGGTCACAGCCAGGGTCATTCTGAGCGCAACGAAAGCCCGAGTCAGTGTCCCGGACCTGCATCAAAATGTTCTTAAATAGCGCAGCCAGTGCAGCGCTGTAAGGCAAGTGTACCACCAATGCACACTTAAGAAAAAAAAGCAGTGATGAGTTGCTGTGAGCATACAAATTGCAATCCTCTTTGCACCAAATAGTTTTCTTAGAACAATATGGGATCGATTGGGTTCACATTCTCAGTTCTAAATGGAGTATTCTTCCAGAGAAAAAAATTTAGTAAAATATTCCGTCCATGTTCACGTCTTCCTCGGCTAACAGAATGCGGTACAATTGGTACGGGGTCTTTTATTGAGGTGAGCCTTGGGCTCCGAAAACAACATCATTTAGCAATTCGAGATACTTTTGAGCAGCAGTTGCAGGAACAAGGACGCCTCTTAAATATCTGCCTTTTCTACTGCAGACCGGTGCTGACGACTACGTGGTTCCCGCTGTCATTGTCTTGCGCAGCATTCTTCCGCGTGTAGCTGCTTTCCTGCCTGCACGGGCTGCCTTACTGCGCCTCCCCTTAGGCTCCACTGCGCCTGCGCCGTCTGGCTTCAAGGGGATATTAATAGTATCCACTGAGGCATTCGGACCACTTATGAGCAGCAGTTGCAGGAACAATGACGCCTCTTAAATATCTGCGTTTTCTACTGCAGGTTGGTCTTTCTTTTATTTTTCGTCCTATTTTGCGTATGTACCTGCGGCTGCTGCTCACCAGTGTTTCCTTGAGTTATTGCCTGTACTGTAACATGCCTTCAAATGCTGAACTTGCTAAGAAAATTCAGCAACTTGAATCACTGCTTAATAATAAACTCGATAACCTTGTTGATAGCCTTGCTTCTAAGATTGCAAAACAGCTTGATGACCAGGGTATTGGTAACCTTACGTCGCTGGCTGACAGTGTGCGTTACATGAGTGACCAATACGACAAAGTGCGGACGACTCTCGCTGAACTGGTAGATTCAAACAAAGATTTGAGGGCTCAAAATGAAGCGCTAGCCAGGAGGATTGCAGACATGGAACAATACAGCCGGCAGAATAGCATTGAAATCAAAGGCATCCCCTGTACACAGGGCGAGGATTGCACTGCCATCTTGAAAACAATTGCTGAAGTTGTTGAATGCCCAATTTCATCGTCGGACATCGAGGCTGTTCACCGTTTGCCCAGCAAGACGACAGAACAGAGCATTATCGCTCGTTTTTGCTCGCGTGACAAGAAAAATGAATTCATTCGTAAAGCTAGTAAGGCACCTTTGCGTACGTCTCAGATAGGTATGACAGGAAGTAAGGATAGCGCTGTCTATGTCAATGAGCACCTGACCATTGACAACAAACAGTTATTCAGCAAAGCGCTCGCTCTAAAAAAAGAAATGAAATGGCGTTACCTTTGGACCGAGAATTTCCATATCAGGGCGCGTAAAACTGAGGACAGCAAGGTATTTCGTATAAGTGCTGAGTCTGATCTCCGAAACTTCACGTAGCTATCCATCTCAACATTTGTCATTTGCCGTACCTGTTCCTGATAACATCCCTGTATGACGTTGCTCTCTACGGCGGAAGCAATATAGTTGCTCGCTGATTCTAACTGCTCATTACTACACATCAATGAGCGCAGTTAATGCAAAAACCAAAATAGCATTACGGCCTTTATTGACACACTTGGTCATTCCTTTTCATTTTTGTGCATTTCCGAAACTTGGCTTGGCTCTTCTGATGGCAACTTATATGGGTTTCTGTCATTCCAATCCGAATACTGTCACCGCAGTTCTGATCAGCACGGCGGTTCGGCTATTTTCATATCCTCGGAAATCAAGTACGAACGTAGGCTGGACCTTCGTTTAAACGTGCCTAACTGTGAATCAGTGTGGACCGAAACTAACACGTCACATTCGAGTAATCGCAATAGTCTAATGATTGGTTGCATTTATCACTCCCCATCTTCATCTATTCCCGATTTCCTGCACAATCTTTCCACTGTTATTCATGAAATTTCTGCTGAAAACAAACAGATTTGAATAGTTGGTGATATTATAATAATTTAATGGATGCTGGTAATAGCTCAGTAACATTAATAGCGATTGTTTTGTTGGTTTTGGGCTGGAGTCTCTAATTACTTCTCCTACTCGACTTTCCGCTTCTGGAACTAATACTCTTCTTGATCACGGCTTAAGCAATTTCACACCATCTCCAAGTGCAGGTGTCATTGAGATGCCTATCATCGATCATCTTCCCATTTTTATTACTTTCGCCGCAGAAAAAATGCACTATGACACTAGTAATTTCACTTCCAGTTTCGACCTGGATAACTTTGTAAATACAATAAGTTGTACCAAATGGGCGTCTATTAGCACTCAATGTGATCCTGAAAAGGCGCTCCGAAAATTCTGCTCATTATTTTTGAAAGCCGTATACGCTAGCACTACAACTGTCAAATGTAAGAAAAAATTTAAATTTCCCAGTAATCCTTGGATAACTAAAGGTTTGTTAACCCGCATGTGAAAAAATAATAATGTTTTCAGGAAGACTAAAAAAAAAGCCGTTCAATGTAAGCCTAGCACATCGCTATAAAAAATACAATACCATGTTGACCAATCTACTGAAAAAATCGAAACGGCTTTATTATGAGAAAAAATTCTGCAAGGCTAGAAATAACCCTAAGAAACAATGGCAACTTTTGAATGAATTTTAATACACCCAAGCGTAGTATAACCATTGATAAAATAAAAATATAAAAATGAAACCTGCACCGAATCATCCTGTATAGCCAATTCATTTAGTAATTACTTCTATGAAGTGTACAATAATAGCCCTATAGCCTCTTCATACCCGTTAAAGCGTTGCAATCATACCTTCTTTCTTTTTCCTGTCTCAACCGATGAGGTCTGTTCTGCCAGATTAAATCTAAAAAAATCTAGCCCAGGACTAGATAATGTCTCTGCCTACCACTTAAAACTTGTTGCTCCTCGTATTACTGAAACACTGAGCCACATGATTAATCTAATTTTCAAATGTGGCATCTCTCCCAGTTCGCTGAAGAAGGCCAAATTAATTCCTGTTTATAAAAAAGGTGATAAATCTCAGGTGTCCAATTATCGCCCAATCTCTATTTTCTCCTCCATTAGTAAACTTATCGAGAAATTATTTGTGAAGCGTTTAAACTGCTACCTAACAAAATTTAAACTATTGAAACCTTGCCAATTTGGTTTCCGTCCTGGCAGTTCGACCAGCTTAGTGTTTATAGCATTAACCGATTACATCAGACGTTCTACTGATAGAGGTGAATTCGATGGCTCAGTGTTTCAAGACTTTATTAAAGCTTTTGACACTGTTACTCATCCCATTTTGTTTAACAAACTAGAATTGTTAGGTATAACAGGTCCAGCTTTAACTTTTCTAAACAGTTACTTGACCGCGAGCAAACGGTCTGTGCAAGGGGTGCTTATTCCGAATCAAAAGTAATTAATCAAGGGGTACCACAGGGCTCAATACTCATTTTATTGTTGTTTTGCGTTTACATTGACGACTTACCTGATTTTCTTCATATTTCTAATACAATTCTATATGCTGATGATACCACCATTTCCCTGTCAGACAACTCTTTACCAACCTTACTCCTTAAACAGAAGAATGAACTAGCAAAAGTTGTAGAATGGTGTCAGTTGAATCACTTAATTTTAAACCCGTTTAAAACTCAGTTCATGATATTTAAAACAAAACAGAGGATGTTACCTTGTATACCCCAAGTTACCCTCGACAGTCACCTTATTGCTACCGCAGACTGCGTGTCATTCCTTGGCATAAAATTAGACCCTAACTTGAAATTTACTAATCATATTGCATTTGTTAAACAGAAAACAGCCTACGGCATAAGAGCATTGATTAAATCACGATAATTTTTTTTCAGAACACGCATTACTATCTCTATGCTTTGCATTCATTCATAGTCATATCACCTACGGTACTGCTTCCTGGGCAAACACATATAGCTGTCAGCTCTCGTCTATTCAACACATACAGAACCAGGCCATTCGCATAATCACCAACTGTTCCTTTTACTCAGATGCTCTCCCGATTCTTAAGGCTAACTCTATTCTACCGGTATATGGTTTGTTTAAGTATCATTTAAGTATTCTCTTCTTTAACTGGCTTAACAAACAGCTTGCTTACGAATTTGTAGACTTCAGCGTACTTTCTACTACCAATTCCACTAGGTTTGCTCATAATAACAACTTTCTCCTACCTTAATGTAGCACCAACTATGGAAAAATGACGTCCTCGTTTTCAGCGATAAAAATATGAAATGACCTACCACATTCTCTTAAAAAACATCATCATTGAATACATTCAAACATGAATTGAACTGTTTTATTCTTTGTAAATAGTTTCATGCCCGATAATATGTTGTTCTGTATAATTACGCCTGTTGATATGGGCATTTTCTTGTTTTTTTATCTTACCGTTGCATTGTATTTTGCGCGTTCTTTTGTCTTCCTTCAACGTTGTTAATAATTGCTGCTTTAACCCATGCCTTGTATACATTTTTTTCTTAATTTGAACCGGGGGTCCCGTTGCAGTCTTTGAATTTGGGACCTTCGTCTGTATAGTATCGTTTACATAATCATTGTATTGAATGGATGATAAGCTGAAACTGGAACTGAGATACTAATATTATTTATCCCGTAAGTCCAGTCAAATTTTCGTAGCCCATGCTTAAAAAAGGCCGGCGTGGTAGCTTAATTAGCGATTATAGTGGCTATAGCGTTGCACACGTAAACTGAAAATCGCGAGTTCAATCCAGCCCGCGGTATACGATTACGGCGAAAGGGAAACGCACTCGTGTGCTGATATTTAGATGCACGTTAAAAAAACCCAGCTGCTAAAAACTAAACTGAGTGTTTCGTAATCATGCCGTGGTTTTGCCGCGTACAACCATAGAATTTCAAAAATATGAAAAATATGGTAACTTTGTCCTTCGGCATTTTTCTAGAAGTGTAAACAAAATGAAGTTGTTCTCGAGTCTGATTTCCCAGAAAGACAGGTGAACTGTTAAGAGGTCAAAATTGCCGCTTCTATCGCTATTGCCGTTCCTACCGTTCTTAAGGCACTTCATGTATAAACCAATGAATATCTGCGTATGTATATATATCCATCACCCGTAGTCCACAGGTATGTGCAATCGGACTTGTACGTATTCTGCACTCTGACCAGGATCGGCCCACATTGTTGGTCTATGTCACCGGATACGATCCGCTAGATCCTAGTCATATGGAGCTTCGCTGTAAAAAAATGCTGGCTCTCACGTACTCGAGAGCAGATGTAAGAATGAAATGACTAGTATATGGCGTCTTTTACTGCCTGTGGTGCCGCCGTCTTCAACCGCGTTTCTTCTTGCGACAGTGCAGCGCGCTCAGCGTCTCTCGCTACTGTTTCTTCGTTAATAACTTTACGTCGCTTTCACTTGAAGGAATGGATGACGGCTGCTATCTTGCTGAATTTCTATATGCATGCATGATGCCTGACACCTCTCAGTGGTAGCAATATAATGATTTCTAGGAATTACAAGAGAATATTTTCGAAAGCATTTTTTAAAAGCTAATTATTTTTCAAGCAGCCGCTGGCAAATATTCCGATTAGAACTATGCCTCTTACTACATTGTTCGATTACGTTTTGTGAAACATTTAATAAAATTCATGGTCTAGAAGGGAGTGGCCAGAGATGGTTTCTATACAAAAAACTGGCCCTGTATGACATATGAAATGCAACCTATTATTCTGCGCATCAGTACATTCTTCTGTTGTCTTTATGATACAGTTTCGGCACCTTCTGTACGTGCGGCAGTGTGAGGTGTACGGTGCCTGTTCGCAAGCGAGCACATAAAAATGCAAGAAACATTAGCTAATAAACATGATAAGGCAACCTTCACAGTGTTTTACAGTAATTGCAAAACCCTATTTCCCAGTATTACCGTCCACGATGTTACCCTTTATTCATTACCTGAATGTTTAAGTGATTTACATACATTTAGGAGCTAATGGCAAGGTTAAGCTGTAATATGCGAGTTCATGGGGGGCATTGCGAGAAAGTGGATACTGCAAAACTCAAGCTAAGCAACAGAAAATGACATTAAGTTTTAACATCTTCCAATAAACGATGACGCTAGCCTGCGGTGTGAAAAATTTTTCGCCGGAAGTAAGTAGTAATAACAGTGCCACAGTTTGGACAGGTTCGGACGTACTTCTGCAAAAAAACAGTACTTGATAAAGGCGTGTCTGCCATTTCCTCTTGTCCCGTTCAGAAACACTTTCTCAACCAAAATCAGCGGTAAGGATTCAATTATAAGAAACATCATTTCAAAGGAATAAATAAACCAACTTGTTTGACAGACGCAAAACTGCGCTCGCCGCATTGCACTTAACTTTTGTCAAATGTATCAGCATGAATCCACCACTGATTGTCATTGCAACGCACGCCTCTGCAGGTCCACCTACATTTGCGCATATTCATACTCCCACACTGGCACGCAATGCAGCGACCGACCGCCTGTTGCACTATCTCGAAAAAATTTCCTACCAATGAAGACAGTCGCATTACTAATAATTTCCTATCGCATTACTAATAATTTCCTATCATATTTAAACTGAGACCTTGAAGTTACAGCCCAAAGAAAATCGCGGGCTAGAGAGGTGCATTAGTGAACGGTTCTGAATTAAATTCAAACAGGTGTGTTTTTTTCTAACCTGCTCTGAAAGCATAGTACATTGGCATATTTTGCATTCTGTCCCCATCACAATGCAGCCACTGTGGCCTGAAACCAAACCCGCATCTTCGCTTTCAGCAGCAGAAGACCATAGCTATCGTGGCGAGTAAGTTACAGAAATTCTTTTGCTTTTTGGTATGTTTTATTAGAGCTCTGATAGAATAAAACTTCTTAGCATGTGCTGTGAAAACTAATAAGCAGATTAAAGGTTCTGCAATATAAACAGGAAATACTGTTAAGGAATGAGAAAATCCATATAATTGAACACGAACAGTCCTTCCTTCAATCATTCATTGTCTGCTATTTTCAAAATGATTAAATGTTGTGCAGATTGCATTACTTGCTTGATAACAAAAAAAGCGCTATGCGCAATTCCATATTGACGCATGCACCTGTTTTTTTCTCAGGTGACCGCTTTTTGCCGGAAAACAAATGTTAAACGTTTTCGATGAGGGCAGGACGCGCGTGCATGTATCCGAAGTTTGTTGAGTGTTGTCGATGGTTCTGTCCATTGCCACTAAGCTTTGTGTAATCTGATTGTATGCGCGACGCGAATTGTGTAGCACTTTGTGGAAGAAACGCAGGCACGAGCGATTACTGTGCAACGTGCGATGACTCGTGTATAAAAGCCAACTTGCTTGACCCGTAGGTCATATTTTCAACGATCGCTGACTTTGTTTGCCGCTTTTGTGGTGATTTGAGTGTAGCCTGTTTTTCTAGACACAGATTTCCAGTAGTTAGTTTAGCATGAACAGTTTTGCTACTGTGTTCTTCACCGTCACTGCCATGTGGCGTCTGGTGGAAGTTCGATGGATTCAAGGGATACAGCTTACCCTAGGGATTCTGCAACACAGCGAGACAGACCATAGGTGCACAACTGCCTACCACACGCAGACGAATGGTCTTGCTGAGCGGCTGAACTAGACTTTTACCGATATGCTAGGAACGTACGTCGACGTTGAGCAAAAGACGTGGGGTGCCTTCCTACTGTACGTAAACTACGCATACAACACCGCAGTCCAAGAAACAACGCAGACCCTGCCGTAAAAGCTCGTGTATGGAAAGAACCCAATCGACGACTCTCGACGTCATGCTACCACACGTTGCCGAGAAAGACAACCTCAATATCGCTGCCTATCTCCAATGCACCGAAAAAGCCTGATATCGTCCACGTGCGCATCAAGAACCAGCGAAGAACCAGCAGCCAGCATTACAATCTTCAACGACGTTAAGTGGGATACCAGCCTGGCGACCCTGATTCGGTTTGGACCCCAATATGCCGACGAGGACTCAGTGAGAAGCTTTTATGCCGCTATTTCGAACCCTACAAAATCATTCGACGACAGGACGCACTGGACCATAAGCTCGTGCTAGACAGCATTTTGCAATCACAGTGGCGTAGCGACGCTGACGATCTGAAATAGCTCATGTTGTGCACCTTAAACCATCCACCAGCACTAAAGAACTTTTCGACTTTGTTGTTTTGTTACTTCTTTATTCGTTGTGTTTTTTTTTTCGCGCTGCTCTTATGTTTGTAGAATCGGGCGATCCCATTTGAAAGGTCCGCATTGACGTAGAGATGTTTTTCACCAGCAGCGCACAAGCGCAGCCTTGTTTGATCACGTGATCGCGCCGGCATGACTGGCCCTGCGTAGAAGGCCAACGAAGCAGTCATACAGCTGTATGCGCATAGGCGACCGTGCGGCAAGCTGTCCAGCGGCTGTCCACCGATGGAGAGCAAAAAGACTTGAGGAAGGAAGCAGCGGCAAAAATGTTGAAGCTTTGTGAGGCCAACCTTGATGACCTTTTTGAAAGCATAGCCATGGATAAGTGTTGGGTGCACAATTATGACCCTGAAACTATACTTCAAAGCAAACAATGGAAGCACGAAAACTCGCCCTCGCCAAAAAAATTACACCATCTTCCCTTGGGGAACCCTGAGTAGTATGCGAAACAGCCATGGGGTTGATTCAAGTTCCCATTAGTTTTCAGATCGGCCTGTCGCCGCTGCCGTTTCATGGCAGCGGCTCGAGACCTCTTCTCCGCGGCGCTGTCCACGGCGCTGACACTGGCGTTGACGCTGGCGCTGTCCATGGCACTCATCGCGGCGTTGCGGGAGGAGAATGAGAAGACAAAGTGAATGATGATGAGTGGGCGCAGCACCTGGGGATCATCCGGGCAAAACGCCGGAAGCGTTCTCCGGAAGCCGGAAGCTGGCTTCAGGAACCGGAAGCGGAACCAGAAGCGGATCCGGAAGTGGAACCGGAAGTGGACGCCGCACGGCGGAGGGAGGGAGGGAGTGACATAGCCCCGAGCATAAGATGCTTCGCATCTAAAAAGGCCAAGGTTGTGCCGTCATCAAGGTCGTCGAGGTTCCTCTCGCAAAGCTTCACCATTTTTGCGGCTGCTTCCTTCCTCAAGTATTTTTGCAGTGGCTTGAGCAAGCGCGAAAACCAGCGCACGGCAACTTTCGTCATAAGCAGGTTGTTGTGAAGTATGTTGTGCACAGAGCCTGCACTCATGTTAACCTGTCCTACTAATTCTTCAACAGTTATGCTCCGGTGAGCGAGTGCGAGAGCCTCCACTTGCGCAGCAATTTGTGGTTCACCATCGAGCGAAGCGCAGTCACTTCGTTGTGCGGCGTCCAGGCTTGTTTGACCGCACTGAAATCGTCTGCGCCATTTGACAACAGTTTCATAGGCTGGCGCATTTGCACCGTACACCGCCACCAGCTCGGTGCGAATCGTCTTGGCATCTTGTCCCTTCAAATACAAAAAGAGGATCACTGCACGTACTTAGACTTCCAAGATGGGTGCTGCGATTTTTCTTTTGGCCTCCTAGCGGTGTTGCGTGGTATTATATAGAGCATTAGTTTTATACTACGCTAAAACTAGACAGACGCACACGCATTTTGATGCATATTGTGCACGCATTTTCCAAATTTGTCGCACTGATAATACGAACTTTATGAACGCCCCTCGTATACCGCACAGGGCACATACACGCACAAAAAATTAATGACTCATTCCACTATGTGAAGCTGGATGAATAGCGATGCTATTTAGCACACGACAAAGATCTGACACGGAATTTTGAACAAATGTACCGTGATCGGCGGTAATCGTGTTGCGATAGGTACGCACACACTTTCGCATATCACCTCTGTTTTTAACTCTGCCCGTCACGTAAGACAATAAATGGCTCATATACCCTTAAGCAATGGCTCATATCGCCTCTTCATTACGACGACAGAAGAGAGGTGAAATTCTACGCTGGAATGATGAGCGAAAATGCAGCCAGCTGTGGAAGAAGACTACGACGACGAAGGCTTGAGCAGTGACACGAGCGCGTTCGCGCGGTTGCGCTGAGGGGCGTCAACAAGCTAGCTTTGGAAGGAGAGGACGACGCTCGAGCTATTGTTGATAATGATAGCTTTCCTGCGCGGAAGCCACAAAACTCTATCTCCTAGCCATAGACAGCTTCTCTGTAAAAACTAATCGTCGAGCGAGCAGGCGTGAACGGCGCACAAGAAGCCTTCATGAGCTTGAATCGCTCGGCGCGACGCAGGGACGCGCATGTGAGATGATCGAATGCTAGAGCGCCACAGCGTGATCACATATGACGTTAAAATTACAAACAATGATTAACTTAAATGTTCATTGAACCATGGGTCAGAGCTTTGTGTCGTCGATCCAGCTGCTGTCTATCGGTGGACAGCCGCTGGACAGCTTGCCACACGGTCGCCTATGCGCATACAGCTGTATGACTGCTTCGTTGGCCTTCTACGCAGGGCCAGTCATGCCGGCGCGATCACGTGATCAAACAAGGCCGCGCTTGTGCGCCGCTGTTGAAAACCGTCTCTACGTCAATGCGGACCTTTCAAATGGGATCGTCCCGATTCTACAAACATAGGAGCAGAGCCAAAAACAAAATCACACCGATTAAAGAATTAACAAAACAAAAAAGTCCAAAAGTTCATTAGTGATGGTAGGATGGCTTAAGGTGCACATGAGTTATATCAGATCGTCGGCGTCGCTGCGCCGCTGTGATTGCAAAATGCTGTCTAGCACGATCTTATGGTCCAGTGCGTCATGTCGTCGAATGATGTTGTAGGGGCCGAAATAGTGGCATAAAAGCTTCTCACTGAGTCCTCGTCAGCATATCGGGGTCCAAACCGAATCAGGGTCGCCAGGCTGGTATTCCACTGAACGTCGTCGAAGATTGTAATGCTGGCTGTCGGTTTTTTGCTGGTTCTTGATGAGCACGCAGGCGATGTCAGGCTTCTTCGGTGTATTGGAGATAGGCAGCGATATTGAGGTTGTCTTTCTCGGCGACATGTGGTAGCACGACGTCGAGAGTCGTCGGTTGGGTTCTTTACATACACGAGCTTTTACGGTAGGGTCTGCGTTGTTTCTTGGACTGCGATGTTGTATGCGTAGTTTACATACAGTAGGAAGGCACCCCACGTCTTGTGCTCAACGTCGACGTACTTTTCTAGCATATCGATGAAGGTCTAGTTCAGCCGCTCCGCAAGACCATTCGTCTGCGTGTGGTAGGCAGTTGTCCACCTATGGTCTGTCTCGCTGTGTTGCAGAATCCCTAGGGTAAGCGGTATCCCTTGAATCCCTCGAACTTCCACCAGGCGCCACATGGCAGTTACGGTGAAGAACACAGTAGCAAAACTGTTCATGCGAAACTGACTACTGGGGAATCTGTGTCCAGAAAAACAGGCTACACTCAAATCAGAACAACAGTGGCAAACACAGTCAGCGATCGTTGAAAATATGACCTACGGGTCAAGCATGTCGGCTTTTATACACGAGTCATCGCAAGTTGCACAGTAATCGCTCGCGCCTGCGTTTCTTCCACAAAGTACTACACAATTCGCGTCGCGCATACAATCAGATTACAAAAAGCTTAGTGGCAATGAACAGAACCATCGACAACATTCGACAAACTTCGGATACATGCAGGCGCGTCCTGCCCTCAGCGAAAACGTTTAACATTTGTTTTCCGGCGAAAAGCGGTCACCTGAGAAAAAAAACAAGTGCATGTGTCAGTATGGAATTGCTCATAGCGCTTTTCTTATTTCGATAATATTGTTATCAAGCAAGTAATGCAATTTGCACAACATTTAATCATTTTGAAAATAGCAGACAATGAATGATTGAAGGAAGGACTGTTCGTGTTCAATTATGTGGATTTCCTAATTTCCTAGCAGTATTTCCTGTTTATATTGCAGAACCTTGAATATGCTTGTTAGTATTCACAGCACACGCTAAGCAGTTTTATTCTGTGAGAGCTGTAATGAAACATACCAACGAGCAAAAGAATTTCTGTAACTTACTCGCCACGATAGCTATGGTCTTCTGCTGCTGAAAGCGAATATGTGGGTTTGGTTTCTGGCCACAGTGGCTGCATTGTGATGGGGACAGAATGCAAAATATGCCAATGTACTATGCTTTCAGAGCAGGTTAGAAAAAAACACACCTGTTTGAATTTAATTCAGAACCGTTCACTAATGCACCTCTCTAGCCCGCGATTTCCTTAGGGCTGTAACTTCAAGGTATCAGTTTAAATATGATTAGAAATAATTAGTTATGCGACTGTCTTCATTCGTAGGAAATGTTTTGGAGTTTGTGCAACAGGCGGTCGGTCGCTGCATTGCGTGCCAGTGTGGGCGTATGAATATGCGCAAATGTAGGTGGACCTGCAGAGGCGTGCGCTTCAAGTACAGTCAGTGGTGGATCCATGCTAATACATTCGACAAAAGTTAAGTGAAATGCGGCGAGCGTAATTTTGCGTGTGTCAAACCAGTTGGTTGATTTATTCCTTTCGAAGGCAACTGAAATGATGTTTCATTTAATTTAATTCTTACCGCTAATTTTGGTTGAGAAAGTGTTTGTGAACGGGACAAGAGGAAATGGCTGACAGGAACATTCTTGTCTGCGTTTTTAAAGTGCTGTTTTTTTTTGCAGTAGTACGTCAGAACCTGTCCAAACTGTGGCACTGTTATTGCTACTAACTTCCTGGGAAAAGTTTTTCACACCGCAGGCTAGCGTCACCGTTTATTGAAAAATGTTAAAACTCAATGTCATTTTTTGTTGCTTAGCTTGAGTTTTGCAGTAGCCACTCTTCTCGCACTGCCCACAATGAAGTCGCATATTGCAGCTTAACCTTGCCATGAGCTCCTAAATGTATGTAAATCACTTAAACATTCAGGTAATGAATAAATGGTAACATCGTGGATGGTAATACTGGGAAATAGGGCTTTGCAATTGCTGTAAAACATTGTGAAGGATGCCTTATCATGTTTATTAGCTAATGTTTCTTGCATTTTTATGTTCTCGCTTGTGAACAGGTACCGTGCACCTCACAGTGCCACAATTACAGAAGGTGCCGAAACTTTATCATAAAGACAACAGAAGAAAGTACTGATGCAAAGATTAATAGATTGAATTTCCTATGTCATACAGGGCCAGTTTTTTTTTTATAAAAATCATCTCTGGGTAATCCCTTCTAGACCATCAATTTGATGAAATGTTTCACAAGTCGTAATCGAAGAAGGCAGTAAGAGGCATAGTTCCAATCGGAATATTTGCCAGCGGGTGCTTCAAAAATATTTACCTTTTAAAAAATGCTTTCGAAAAAATTATCTTGTAATTCACAGAAATCATTATATTGCTACCACTGAAGGGTGTCAGGCATGATGCATGCATATAGAAATTCAGCAAGATAGCAGCGGTCATCCATGCCTTCCTGTGAAAGCGACTTAAAGTTATTAACGAAGAAACAGTAGCGAGAGACGCTGAGCGCGCTGCACTGTCGCAAGAAGAAAAGCGGTTGAAGACGGTGGCACCACAGGCAGTAAAAGACGCCATATCGTAGTCATTTCATTCTTACATCTGCTCTCGAGTACGTGAGAGCCAGCATTTTTTACAGCGAAGCTCCATATGGCTAGGATCTAGCGGATCGTATCCGGTGACATAGACCAACAATGTTTGCCGATCCTGGTCAGAGTGTAGAATACGTACAAGTCTAATTGCACATGCCACTGTGGACTACGGGTGATGGATATATACATACGCAGATATTCATTGGTTTATATATGAAGTGCCTTAAGAACGGTAGGAACGGCAATAGCGATAGAAGCGGCAATTTTGACCTCTTAACAGTTCACCTGTCTTTCTGGGGAATCATACTCGAGAACAACCTAATTTTGTTTACACCTCTAGAAAAATGCCGAAGGACAAAGGTACCTTGTTATTTATATTTTTGAAATTCTGCGGTTTTACGCCGCAAAACCACGACATGATTACGAGACACTCCCTTTAGTATTTAGCAGCTCGGTTTTCTTTAACGTGCAGCTAAATATCAGCACACGAGTGTGTTTCCCTTTCGGCGTAATCGAATACCGCGGCCTGTTGAACTCGCGATCTTCAGTTTACGTGTGCAACGCTATAGCCACTATAATCGCTAATTAAGCTACCACGCCGGATTTTTTTAAGCATGGGCTACGAACATTTGACAGGGCTTACGGGATAAATATTAGTATTTGGAATTGCTAAATGCTGTTGTTTTTGGAGCCCAAGGCTGACCTCAAAAAAGACCCCGTACCAATTGTACCGCATTCTGTTAGGCGAGGAAGGTGCGAACATGAACGGAATGTTGCGGTACGTTTCTTTTCTGGTAGAACACTCCATGTTGAACTGAGAATATGGAGCCAGATCGGCCAGATATTCTTCTAAAAATTATAACTCAATAAATACTCATTCTGAGTCAAAGGAGGGTAATATTTATTGTTGCGCTTCGTAGAAAATAAAGATGCGGTTGTGTACGTTGCATTTCGATAAACTGGTAAGCAAGGCAGCACTCAGAAATGAATGCTATAAGGCTTTTTTGTATCACTTATTAGCGCACAACTACACAGCACACGTGTGTTAGCGCTGCACAAACCCGCAAGTATCCAAAAATTTCATGCAAGATGAGAGGTTAGTCAATGGGCTGTTCGTCTGATTTTCTTCCTTCTGATCATTTCCCTTCTGGTCTTTTTCCTTGTGATTTGTTTCCGTTGGTGGCAGTTCCTCTTTCACGCAGGCTCCGTTCCGGCATTTCTGGAAAGGACAAAAAGTTGATTTGTGTAAGCGATTATATTGCTTGAACATATTGGCCGGCTACTTCATTAAAGTGCCGAGTCATTCGACATTTAAATATTACTTATCCATGCCAAGGAAATTCTGTTGCAATGACGAATTTCGTTCTGATTGCCATTGTACTTTTATTCGAGTTTGCCAACCAATGATTGCACCATTTGTCATTCCAGCAGAATTGTTCTTTCCAAAATAAAATTGTGAGCAATATTATAAAACGGCAGCTCACTTGACTTTGTCAAGTAGCGCCGCTCGAGGCCGAATTTTCGATAACATATTATCAAAGTGAGCCTTGTGCACCTGTGTGAGGTTTGCGGTTTCCGAGCAGAAAACAAAAAGACAAAGAACCGTAAGTGTAGTCACAGTTTTCTAAATCTTAGTGGGTTTGTTGTTTTCTCACTTCTAAGCACCCAACATACTTTTTCTCCGCAAAAGCCTGAAATTCACTTGTCTAACTTTGAAATTTCTATTTTTGCATGGTTGTGCCGCTTCAACTAAGGCTTCAGCTAGGCGCGAAATAAATAAACTTTTTTTGTGCGAAGGGTATTGCAGTTTGTATGCTCACAGCAACTCATCAATGCTTTATTTGCTTATGTGTGCATCCGTGGTACATTTGTCTTACAGCACTGCACTGGCTGAGCTATTTAAGAACATTTTGATGCAGCTCCCGGACACTGACTCGGGCTTTCGTTGCGCTCGCAATGAGCCTGGCTGTGACCTTTGAGTCTGTTCATTAAACATTGCCGCCCTTGCAGAATTTTGGGCCTGTGGAACCTGTCGGTCTACAGCAAAGCAGGAGTAGACAAGCTACTAAAGAGTGGTGGTAGTCTTAACCGATTAGTGCATGTTATACGGCACCTCTCTGTCTATGGGAACACGGTGCCTATGGAAAGCCGCCCCACATATGCGCCAGGTTTTCTGTCTTCTCGACACTGTGAAAGTCTGGTCAACATAGTTTCCAGTGTATAAGGACTTCGTTTATTAAGACCCGCGTTTATTAAGACCCGCGGGACAGGTAATTGCATAACAATGGGTGGGGAGAGGTGTCAAAGTAATTGCAAGGCTGGTCAGTCATCGCAATGCCAGAGAAAATGGATAACGGGGATGGTTATTTAATAGACTAACTGATGCTACATATCTTATTGTGGCGACGTTGAAGTGATGGATCAAAGCAGGCTGAAAAAATATCTCATGTGTGTTCTCATATTTCTAAGCATGTCTTGTAATATAAATCACTTGTAATAGAAACCAGCCGTAATTGGTGGCTCCCACCAAGAAACTACCAAGAAATAAAAGAAAATAGCTTTCTTGCCGAGGCGCGATTCTAACCCGCGCACCCCCATTATCAAGGCAAACGTTGTAACCATTAGGCTATGCAGCCACGCTTTCAAAGCATGCGTTTATGCGAACCATATCATTGCGTTCGAGCGTCGTCGTTTTCGTCTGCAGCTGGCGCGTCGCCCGCTCGTGCGCTTCGAGGGGAAGGGGCTTTGTGCGCTATGAGAGCGAGAGAGACAAAGACGCATTCACGGAGCGGGTCTGCTGGAACGCGTTGTCAGCAATGCAACGAGGTGACGGTATTGCAAGCTGCGCTATGCAACGCGTAGTGACGGCCGCAAGTCCGAAGTGCGCGAAAAGAAATTATCATCATGAGTAATACGATGAAAGTTCGCGCGCACTTCCGCAAAAGCTGGGCTAAGGCCACCCAGCTACGCTGTTTCAAGCGTTGTACGTCCAAGTGCAAGGTTCAGCGTTGTTTTTTTTTCTTGCACAGAAACTATATAGACTTCAGCCACATTTAGTAAATTACTGCCCTGCATTGCCTTAACAGTGTACACCTATGGCAAGACCAAATAACCGACACATATGAAAGGCTGCAATAACGTAATTTATTCTAGCAACACCAAATGAGCTCCAGAAAACATGTTTGCAAAAGTAAGGCGTAGGCTAAGGGAAGTAAAACTCGCCATTGCTTCCACTTATTTCCTTCATGCATTTTAAAAGCAGTATGAATAATCTGCCACAGGCTCTCGCATCATTAGTTCGGCATATCATTGCAGAAATTAAACATATTTTTTATCTATACTACCAACTAACGCGGACGCTTCCGAACGTTGCAGCGATAAATATTTTAACACGGAATATAAAAAGTCGCCGTTCACCTGAAAGTCGAAGCATCAATTGCGATGGCAAATTAGTAGTGAACTATACGTAATAAAGGTAGTATCTTTGTCGGCTGCATAAAATTGGACTCATTCGCTTACTAAGTAAATTAAAAAGCATGGTGTCAGCGAGCAAGCAAACATGAATAGATCGCACTCGATGATCGCAGGCAATCGCTGTCGAAACACTGGCGTGAACAAGCGCGGCGGCAACAGCGAGCGAAGGTTCGTGCGGTCTATCGCTTCACCGGAAACTGAGCGGGGAAAGCACATCGCATACAAAGGTAACAGCCGTCTGGAGATCGCTTTCGAGATATGGCCCGGAGCCGCGCCAAGTACAATTACGCAGTTGCTGACAGAGTAGAAGCCGCAACACCTCCCTCCCGCGGTGCCTTCCCGCTTTCCCCCTTTCGCGTGGGAGATTGAGTCGCCAGTTCCCCTAGCGCCCGGTCGCAAGATCCGCGTTTGATGCTGCAACTGAACATCTCCTCCTCTACCTCCCTCCCTCCCTCCCTCCCTCCCATGCCCCCACAGCCTGTCACACGGATGAAAAAGTCGCGTTTGCTCTCCGCAAACAGCAGCATATAACAAAATTCAGGTGCATAAATTGCACTATCCTTGTAGTCATTGCTATGTATTTCTTTTTTCTAACATCCCGCGGGCTTGATGAGAATCCTAGTGAATGAAAAACTACGACATCTTAAACTGCAAAGAATAAAAATAATAACAGTAGCTACCCTGTCTTCGCAGTACCTACACGGTTCTTATACCCACATTTTCAATCCAGCTATACAGCGGATAAATTTCCCGAATTACGAAAGAAGAAGAATTAAATGTCGGACTAAATATTTACAATCAAAAAGTTTGGTTGAAGGATGCTACACAATTTTCTTCTTCCATGTCATGATCACACATGTATGTGTCGCTCGACTATTACCTATTGTTATACAGTATACGTAGAAAAGCTTTTAGCATTTTTGTAGTACGTCATTCTGAAACCATATAGACCAGCCCGTGTATATTGCTATTCCCGCTACATTTATTAGCATGAATATGAGCATTGTACAATTCAATGTTTCCGAGATTCAACATTGAGATGAACTGACTAGGGGTGTGTACAACATGTAGTCGTCAATGGCTTTGCCCTATTTACCTCCACGGCAATTTCTCACAGTACAGTAGCGGCGCTTGTATCAAACATTTAGGCATGATCATAAAGAACAGTTGATCTTTTCGGTCCTTCTTGATCGCTTTATATGTCCGGAACAATCAAGTGGAATACATGACACTGAAATCTTGCTCTGGCCAACCATCTGTGTTCGACTGCGATCTTCACAATAATGAACTACTTCACCAAGCTTCATTTGACCTGAAGCGCTAAAAGGCCAATCCAGGCCGGGCTTGTTAGAGACCCGAAATTTGGGATCCATGCCAGGTACGGCACAGTTTTAAGAACACTGTGCCAGGCGCCTGAAAGCAAGAGCATAGCACTACTACGCTTCGGCACGCACCGAGCCTGAAAAAATGGCCATTTTCATGCTCGAACTTGCCTCTATTCATTAGAAAATCGTTAACTGTGTGTACGAGGTGCTATTCAAAAATTCCAGGAATTCAGTCGTAAAAAAATGTTCACCATAACACCTAATCAGCACTGTGTCATTCGAAGTAGTCCTCTTGAGCATGTATACACCGATCCCAGCACCGATCCACAGCAATTTCTCACAGTACAGTGGCGGCGCTTCTATCACACATTTAGGCATGATCATATAGAACAGTTGATCTTTTCGGTTCTCCTTGATCGCTTCATATGTCGGCGACAATTCAAGTGAACTACATGACACTCAAATCTTTCTCTAGTAAACCATCTGTGTGCAGCTGGTATCTTCACAATAAGGAAGAACTACATCCAGGCTTCATTTGACCTGAGGCACTAAAAAGCCACACCAGGCAAGGGTCCTGAAAGCAATGGTATAGCACTACTAAGATCCGGCACGCACCGAGCCTCAAAAAATGGTTGTTGGCGTGCTGTAACTTGCTTCTATTCATTAAAAAATTGTTAAATGTGTGTAGCAGAATCTTGACAGAGTCAACAACCTATTTAAGATAAGTCTAAGGGAAAGAGTACAGTGACACCCACTACGTGATACGAAGTGATGTTTACTACGCACAAAGTATTGCAATTACAGCAATGAGCTTTTTGCTTCTCTGGCCAAGTATTCAGATGCTGAATGTTTAATTTTGGCAGCATCACCTTGAAAATGTTCCTGGCTTTATAAATTGTTATTGTATTCTCAAACTGCCTTAGCCAGATGGTAAATAGATAATTGCATGAGATAAAAAGTGCTTGACGCTCCCTGTCTTGACATTATATTTGTTAGGACTAACAGGATTGATTCAGTACTCTGGCTTGCAATTCGTACAGGATGAACAGCCCACTGCATTGCACGTTTTATAACAAAATACATTGTATGAAAGTGGGTTCACGTGAATGCAATGCTTCTGCGAAGTCAACGGCAATGCCGTGTAAGGGCGATCTTTCTGCAGTAGCATGCTCAGCGGCTGTGTCTATCTAAGTTTTACGTGCATCGTAGATGTCAAAAATCGCTTATTTCAAGCTTATGGCTTTACCCAACAGACGTGTTCTTGAACTTTAGCAGTGTTCTCTGAGGTGACGAAAAAACATCGCATGCTCTTCCATGCAACAGCTGTCGATGCGTTGCGCGCATAATCTTATCAACCAAGTGACTGAGTACTGGCCGCAATAGAGGATGCTTTCTCGTACGAAAGTGCGACAAGTGTAACACGAGTGCGAATCAAATGATGACAACTTCCGGGCTAAATTATTGAAGAAATGCCATGCGGCGTTTTACTCAAGGTTGTATTCTTCATTATTCATTAGATTGTAGCAGCCGAACGTTTCATTCTCGTTGTGCACCCAAACTTTTCTCCTTTTGGCGCCTCTTCAGCTGATTATGGGCGTCCTGAGATATCGCGTTGCTTAAAACTGAACTGCAGTATATTGATGTAACCCAAAACAGCTTACAAAATATAAAAAAGTTGACGAGATCTATCTAGTCACTGTTGTGTGCACAACGAGCGCCGTTCAACACTATTGACGTTAGTGACTCTTATTTCATAAGGTACTCATCGTTAGGCCCTATATGCGGGTAATGTACCAACCAATTGAGCTGTGTCTACCACGCCAGTGTCAACATATATAACAAGGCTGCGCACCTGAGAAGTGTGCACTCCTTGATTTTACTTGCAAGGCGATGGCCTCTAGCTTTAAGAATTATTTACCAAAAGCTACCTTACAGCCGAACGCAACGATTTCTTGGCGCCATCATTGATAGAGACCTGTCTTGGAGCCCTCACGTCTCGTACATGAAAAAGCGTTTGGATGCCATTGTGAACATTCTCGTGTTTCTCGGTGGGAAATCCTGGGGCGCAACAGTATCATCAATGCTGCAACTGTATAAAGCGCTATTCTGGGGCTTCCTGCGGTACAGCTTACCTGTACTAGGAAATACTAGCACTACAAATATCCACAGACTCCAGAGTGTGCAAGCCCAAGCACTCAGAACTTGTTGTGGTCTCCCAAAAACTACGTCATCGATTGCGACGGTGGCCTTTGCTAGACACTCCCCTTTGACAATCTAGTTGCTACAGATGTCCTGAGGGCACACATCCAACATATGACTCGGATTCCCTCACACCATCGTGCTAGATTACCAGTGCATAGGTCACATTGAACATTTCCCAAAAGTGTTCTGAGATTTCAGCCCTTTTTACCTTCGCAGTTCACGCCTGCTACACGATTATCAGCCCCATTGTTGTGCCTACACCGACTGCAAGTACAGTTGACAACTCCGGGCATCAAAAAGAAAGCTGCAGCGCCGTTGCAAGATTTGAAGCAAACAACATTGGAACACATTTTCAACGTCCATAGATTGTGGCAACATGTCCACACAGATAGTTCGCTAAAACTGAAAAGCTTTGCTGCTACAGCCATCATCCTGGCAAAATCTGAAGAAATGAAGATAAAAAATACATTTTTTACCACTTCGACGGGTGCAGAAGTTGCGGTACTCCATGCTGCAATTCATTTCGTTAATCAGGAACCACCCACAGTGATTAGTGATTCAGTGCATGCAAAGCTGAATGCGCCACGGACCCAATGGAGAACTGGCCTCAGAAATGCAGCCATGACAAGGACGCAACATAATCTTTCAATGGCTTCCAGGGCATTTCAACATCAGCGGGAATGACCACGCCGACGAAGCCGCCCGATCTGCACAGGAAAGTGGTCAATGCGTCTTCATTCCACTTTCGCGAACAGCCGCTGGGGCTGGACTGCGACTGATATCCCGTGAATGTGTTTTGCCCCTGTGGGAGTCGAACACTTTCACCATGTGCCGTTTGCATTCTTCTCTTCGGATATACGGATGCATCTACCGCCTGGATTGCCATGACGTGAACCAACCATGCTGTACCGGCTGTGGCTAGGCGTCGCATTTACAAACTCATATGCCTTCCTTATTGGAATGGCCAACAACCCCATTTGTTACATGTGCAACAGTGATGAGAAGCTCACACGGATTATTTGTGTCTGCCCGAGCTATAATGCCGAAAGACAAGTGCTCTGCAGAGTGTTGGACCATTTGGACAATCGTCCAATAACGGAACTAAAAGCTCTAGGTCAGTGCTCCGACAGAACATCCACGCTGAAGGTTTTACTCGCGTTGCTAAGGTTCGTGCGGTCTACGGGCCTTCACGATAGACTTTAAAAACGCCGCCCCCTTCCGCTCTATAGAGTACGTGGTTCATTTTTGCTCGTTTCTCTTTGTCTCTCCCACCTTCGACACTCTCTTTTTATCCCCCTAACCATCCCCCCGTGCAGGGTAGCCAACCGGAATGACATCTGGTTAACCTCCCTGCCTTTCTATGCATCCCTTCTCTCCCTTACAAAAATGAGTATTGAATTTCCGTTGTCGATTTGTTGAACTATCATTGATTCCATGGAAATTCTATGAAATTACAACACTCAATGAGCCAGCACAATGAGATTTCATTAAAAATTCCGTTGTGCATTGCTCAATAAGTTTTCTGTTGACGAATTTTCATGGATTTGTCGTTGCATTTTCTCACTTAAGGCGCGCGATCCAATGAGGGAAGCCAGGCATCCTGGCTAACTGTTTGCTTTACGTTCGGATATGCGCTGCCATCGTAGGCCGAAGATTGCCATTCTTGAATTTTTGAGGTCACTCTCCCACCTCCCCCCAATCCCCCCTCCCACCGTCTTACCCATTGGCGGATCCAGAAAAGAGACCCTGCGACAAAACAGCGAAAACGTTGTCCGTGTTTACTTCTCTCCGCCCACGTGTAGCCTCGCGCTGTAAGCACATACTTCAGGATGACGCACCAACTTGCCCAAGCTTACGTTTCCTGCTGTCCACGAACTAACCACTGAGCGCCTCTTTTGTTGCGCTAATACCCCTCATCATTTATTTACAATGGCTGGCGATAGCATGCCTAGCTTCATGCCTTGCTCAATGCGTGCCGAAGCAGACAGAATACTAACAGATGACTGTTTTTTGAACTTGTGTTTCGAACCCATCATACGTCGATGTATGGATCCCACTGGTGTCTACTAAGATGTCTATTACGTGGCATCGCAAGCTATCACGCGGATACAGAGCCAGTGGTTTGGCGACCTCGAGTAAATTTTCACTATTACTTTACGGCAAGACATGCAACAAAATGCTGTGCGATTCCCACCGACGGTTGGCAGAGGTCGTGCGACCAGCCACAATGATGATGATGATGATTATTATTATATTTATCGGCATCAAAAACCTTTGAAACAGGGCGGAGACATATGTCACCTAGCCTGCTTGGCTTATTCAAGATTTCCAACATCTGTAAATGGCGACTCGACTCATGGAGACTCATGTTCACAGCAGCAAGCGCGACCTGCCCAATGGCATCAACAAAACATTTCGCGATTGATGCCGTTCACGTCTGCTCGCGCCGTCATCGCCGCGTAACATAATCTTCAGCGCATTGGTTAACCCGCTTTGCCACTGCGTTCGCGCGACTGAGAAATCAAGCTCTTAGCGAATGAGCCAGAACAGTGGTGATTCGCGATCATTTGCGATCGGTTGCTTTGTGACCAAATTGATCGAAGTGTGGCCTTTGAGATCTGTTGCACTGAGGTGATCTCGAAGGCTTTGCCTAAGTGTTGTCCTCAACACTAAATGATTGTTTTAACGCAGCCAATAGTCATTTGCACAAGGAGGCATTTTATTTTATTACACTCTCTGTATAGCTGACGACATATAATAAAATACTGAAGTTTTTCGAAAAAAATGATGTTCGATGTTTTTACCAAACCTAGCGAAAACTAAAAAAGTTAACAAGCAACATTGGTATATCATTTTTTTGCGTTTGTTTTTGTCGCCATTTCTCTTTTTTTTCTTGGTTGGCGTGTGCGCCACGTGTGTGTCGTGAGCTCTAAGCACGTGAGCGTGTGTTGTCATCTGCTGCTGCGCGATAAGGAACATTTTGTCAAGAGCGTACAAGACGAAAAGCGGGATGTGTCTATATACCGTCCATGCATTGGCTGACGCGGAGGTATGCTACCGACTCGGCTGCGTGGACGCGGGCACGAAGAAAGGAGCGCCGACTGACCAACGATACTTTGACTGCGGTAAGCACTTGTCTCGTGTTGTGTGTATAACTGATTTCCTAGCTGAATGTATGTTTCACGCCTGGTTCACGGCGCCAGTGTCAAAGAATTTTGTGCGGGGCCGGTCCGGTGTGCGTGTGGCGTGTTGCATTTCGCCTTCCGCCGATGGAGCGCCAAGGTGTGGGCATGTCGTCCGTTTAAGCTGAGCATTTAGCAGCCAGGCCGATTTATCTGAACTGCAGTTTAAGCAAGTTTGTCGCAATCAGACCACCTAAATACTGAACTGCAACAAACCATTTAAATAGGGGCGCTTGTTTATGTGTTCTCATGCTCGTCCCTACCCGTTGCGCTGCAAGGTCGCGGGTTCAGCTCCGGCCGCGGCAGCCGGATTTCGATTGGGCGAAATGCAGAAACGCTCGTGCTTAGATATAGGTGTTCTTTAAAGATTCCCAGGTGGTTAAATTTAATCCAGAGCCATACACTGCGGTGTATGGCTATAACCCTACAAATGCTAAATGCTAGCCTTGCCATTAGCAGGACCTTAGCAGCCATACGAAGATGAAGAGCCTCTTCACGTTTGTGTCACAGGCACATTATGCATGAAGTTCACTTAGTTCAGCAGGCTTCATGGACCTTATGAAGATTTGAGGTCTTTCACTTAGTCATAAAAAGAGCTATACAGGAAGTAGTGCATTGCAAACAGACGCAATATTCTCAAATATGCTTTGCAAGCCTTGTGTTGACATAGTGACCGTATGTTAATTTTAAAGTTGTAATTTGTGATAAGCATTTAGGCAAGAACACAAAAATATTAGGTCTGTTCTCGTGCATGATAAGAACATCAAGCTTGTTTAATCTGCATAGAAGTTCACTTATTGCATATATGCACTTATTTCATAGTTCACTGCATAGAAGTTCATTGACGATCCTGTGTCGCAGCAGAGACCACATTTGCCATGGCTCGTTATACTGTTGTTATACCTTAGGCAGAACAATTTCACCTGCATTAAACCACAAAAGCTTTAAGCACTAATATAACTTGCTTACTTTTATGGCTTTAAGTATAATCTTTCACTGCTATTGATGATAGTACATGTTGGTTATCTTACTGATTACATCTTTTTTTTTTCAGAATATGCCAGCACGAAGTTTCCAGGCGCAAGTGTTTCTTATATAAAATAAAGCCTATTCTCTCTCCTCACAAGGGAAATAAAATCACTATATAAAAATGCCTTTTCATATGCCTTTTTTGTTTTCCTGTTGGCTGCAGTTAATATTCAGCCTCAGTGAGCCAAATCTTGCTAGTTTAGACCTTAGTGAGATATATCCCAGTACAATGAAAATACAATGAAAATTCATCTCGATCTAAATCCAATGAATATACAATAACGAACCAATGGAAAAACAACACAATAATACTACAACAGATTTTCAATGGATTCACGGTGGCCACTTTTCCATGACTACTCAACAAATCTACAATGAAATACCAATAAAACTTCCACAATTTTTTTGTTGATGGTGGCACGAAATATTAATGGAAAACCAATGCAATTCCAACAACATTTTTTGTAAGGGCTCTCTTTGGCCAGTAAGTTATGCCAACTTTTCGAGTAAACAGGTAAGCTGCACGAGTTAACTCCAAGCCGGTCACCACTGGCATCGAACAAAAAAATATGTAGAATAAGAATAACACACACACACGCACGCACTCACGAGCGCAGTATGTGTGTCTTATTATCCGTCTACGTCTCATTGAGTTCGAAGCTGTTCCATCAAAAATGTCCAACCAACGAGCCTGCCATTTCCTTCTGAGCTAGAAAAAAGCAAGATTAGTTCAATACCTAAAAAGTGGTTCCAAATTCCTGACATAGCCGATACGTGGAAGCAGATTTGATAAGTACGTACAAAATTACATACATTTCAAGGCAGGCCATCCTTTAAGTTGTGAGTCTACGATTTACTTATTTTCAGATGAAATAAAGCTGCACCATATGAGTCAGTGTACATGCCTGAAACAGTGGGGAGCTCAAAAGTTTTACTGATACTTGATTTATTGATGAACATCGTTCTATCTTTTTGTGTGTACCTGGACTTCAGATACGGTACTTTGAACGCCGGGTTATTCTCCTCCTCCACCTCAGTGATAGGAGGCGCGAAATATCTACACGTACTATCAACCAAAAACATTTACGGACCACGGGATCTTAGAAAAGGCTAAATTCTAAAATTCTAAGAGGCTAAACTTGGCGGAATTCTAGGTACTATGCGTTCCATCTTTGTACATTGCTCAACTTAATTTTTTCTCGCGTTGCCCCTTGCATACAGGTGGTATATACGCAAATAAAAATGTAACAAGAAATAAACGCAATTACAAAGAAGCTAGGAAAACACATTTTACTGAAATGCTGGTGGTAGCAGTCAGCCGGTGCACCAATTCGCACAAAGACTCAGAGTGCTTGCTATCTTGACGTGGCGTACGTTTTGTTGAACATTATGGTGCATGGCAAACGTAGCAATAACAGCAATTTCACTTGCTTTGTGCTTAGTCTAAAACGTTTCCGAGGGAGATGGCACGTCGTATGAAAGCAATGTTTACCATTGACGAATCTCCTTCGCTGCAGGGGGTACCGTCCGTTTCGCCAAGGACAAAAGAGTACAATTGGTCACTGTAGCAAGAAAACGAGCACAATTCGTACGTCTGTTGGGAAAAATGTTGAAATAAGAAATTAAAATATTTCATTATTAAAAACTAGCAACAGTTAGCTCCAGATACATTATTGCCTTAGTTTATTATAAACGTAAAACAATTAAAACGATATATTAAAGGTGTAGTATACAGGATTACTCACCGCCTTCGGCACAGCTTTTTTTTTTACAGAATAATTCATTCAAACAAAGTGCTTCATGTTGGGAGGAAAACCGAACAGTCACAGGGTAGCGGCTTGAGCTGCTTGTTGTCTTGTTCTTTCTTTAATAAAAATATCGCGCACAATTCACTAAGGAGAAAACTCGACAGACGAGAGCGCTGAATACAATTATCCAGTGTAAGTGATCGCACTGCAATGTATAATCTCATGCTAAAGGAGGAAAAAGTGAATTGTCCAAATATGTTGCTGCCACAACGACAAAGGCAAATGACAAAGCTTGATACTTGCGTTTCATTTACAATGAATCAGTCGCACTATTTTATATTACAATGGATAGAGAGATAACCAACGTAATATCCATCACCCTGTACGCCGAAGGCATTTATAATTTAGCGCCTGGTTGCCAGTGAGCAAAGCAATCAGCAGCTTAACTGGGCAACCGGTTGTGGCCTTTGGTGGTAGCAGCGCCCGTCGTGGAGTTTTGCAGGTCCTGAAGCTTGGTCCCAAGTTTTGCACGCATCCCACACTTGATATGACCTGCGAAGCTAAGCCTTATTAAACAGCAGCTGCCGACAAAAACTCCAGGCTATGACTTGTTACACTTAGCCCGTAGTTGAGAGGCTACCCAAGAAAGTCACTCTGTGCAAGACGGTACATCTGCGGCCAGTTGTGTCAGAGCTCAAAAGGGCGAACTTTAAGCTTCCTCAGTCGGACCAGAAGGATGTGTGTCTGTTTTTTTGTGCCCTAGCAGCTGTACATAAAAGAGGCCACTCCAGTGACAGGACATTTTAAAAGGCTGAAGGGAGTCGCACCGACAAGTCCGAAGAACAAAGCATCAAAATATGTTAAGTAGCTGGGCTCACAAAGTTGGCCTCAGCATTCAGGGCGTGTAAATGCGCCAATCTAGCCTTATTTTTCCCAGCAAAGTCAGATAAGGATATATGCTATTTAAGGTTAACTTCACAACGCGGCAATCGGCTAAGGCTACTAGGCAGGTATTTGCAAACGCATGTGTCGGTAATGGAGGTCGACAATCTGTTGCTCGTTAAGAAACGACGGCTCATGTTGGAATTCATTAAGAGAGACGGCCTTACACGACTTTAGATAGACTACCTTTTAGGAGTCATCATCATCGCCTTTGTCACATTTTTAGACTGCATAACCATCAACATCCGCCACAAAAGGGGCAAGAAGCATAAACAAGTGACAGAGAAAAATAGCGGTAACTTGCCAAGGAACACGTAATCCTTCAAGAACGAGAAGGGCGCATTGAGTCATGGTTTGCTACAGTTGTTAGTAACATTTCAGAAGCTCGATTTGACAGGTTACCATTACTGTGACCATTGCTGTAAAGTTGTTCAGATACGTTCACGACTGCTTGGATATTTATGACAATTACGACGAGTGGGAAAGTGTCGCTTAAATTTTTAATTTCTTCTTATGGATGGTGGAGCTCGAATTGAACTCGGAGGCTCCGGAGAGAAGCAAATAATTTGAGATGTATAAAAAAAATGTGGTTGATCCCTCTTATATAGGAATCGGTATAGAACACGAATGTGAAACGTGTCTTCACAGAAGTAGTGTAATGTTTATTGCACATTGATATATAATGTCTATTGGTGTTTTGTGGCTAAAGCGCCCTTAGGCGTTGATGCACCCACGCTGACGCCTGGTGGCACGTCTCCTCCATCACGACTACCAACGTCGATGACCATGAGCAACGGTCGTGCATATGGAAGCTGCACTACGCTGCACACGCTAGCACAACGCGAAAGACGAAGCACGTAACTGACACACTA
This sequence comes from Dermacentor silvarum, assembly GCF_013339745.2. Classification (NCBI taxonomy): domain Eukaryota; kingdom Metazoa; phylum Arthropoda; class Arachnida; order Ixodida; family Ixodidae; genus Dermacentor; species Dermacentor silvarum. Next base: position 46,829,296 of record NC_051162.1, on the reverse strand, counting down.
ATACAACGCGCAAGACAAAGCACGTAACTGAATCGTCACCGAGTCAAATCAGCGCGTACAGCGCGTCGTAATTGCAGCCTCCGCGATCAACTTCAGAAACATTTTCAGAGCTAATTGCGGAGGCCACGCTCCGCTGTGCTGAGTACGGTGAACGCCACCTAGGTGGCGTTGGTAGTGCTTCTTGATGCCAGCGTCCCTTCGAATGCTGGCATCGAGGCATCGTAGTGCTGAGACCACCGAAGCGTTCACTGTCGGTGCGCGTTAGTGTCATAATGCAGTACATCTCTTTTCTGCTCGTAGGCGGCGGCACCGCCCCGAGCAAGAGCGCGGGTACACGGAGGAGTGTTAGATATATAAGGCGCGTCTGTGTAGCTCTCTGCAAATGCGTTTGTGGCGGAATGGGTTAAACGCTCGGCGATCTATCGTCGCGGACCGAGAGGTCGTGGGTTCGATTTCCAAATTTTGCATGTTTGTGGAACTTTTTCTTCTGGTTTCTTTCTTTGTATTATGTTCTATGACGTATTTCCGTGACGGAAATACGTCAGTGAAGTCTTGGTCGACCCCGGCATAAAACACTTTCGTGTTAAAAGTTTTTATTTCATAGGCTACAATTCATAAAGCGCCATATGAACGCCAAATTGTTGATTCGCAAGGTGAATTAGTGACCTTTCTTGATTGGTTGATTACGCATTTCAATTTCAGGAGCGAATATTGTCTGCTGTTGGAATAATCCAGCTAAGATACAATTACGCTATGCGCCCAAGACGGTTTATCAAAATTATATATTGTGTAAGAAAAACACAAAATAAATTTCTTCGACAACGAAAAACTTTGATAGAGTTTCACTTATTCTTTAAATTGAAAAAGTACGTGACAAATATATTCCCGTCTCTTTTTAAGTTTCACGCATGCTACTGGTGAAATTTACGGTCACGTAATTCAAGAGCAATGTGGTGACTACAGTTGGGCTGTAACGCAATAAATGTTGTTTATAAAGGGATGCTGCGTCATATCCTGAAAATCGTGCGGTCGGTGATTGTGTGCTTGTTTTCCATTTTTTGTATTCCTTATCTTCTCTGTTTGCAGCACCCACAACAGCGGTTGAGATGCACTCTGCCTCACAAATATTTTCTTACAGAAGGAGCTGCTTGCGTCCGCTTCAGTAAATGGCTCAATATTTTCACTTCACTCCAGAGGATACTTAGCACAAGCTGCGGGCAGGTATTAAAACAACGCTACGATTTTGTGAATGTCTCAGTCTTTCGTGAATCGTAGGAAGGCTGCTGCTCCTCATCTTGTTAAGGGAAATAAGTAAACAGAGTTCGTGGCAGATTTCAGAGAAACGTACACTCGAGAAACGATACGTCGATAGGCGCAGTGAGTGTAAGAAAATGATAAAGGTGACAAGGACCAGCAGCGAACCGTGAAAAAAACCAATGCGATTGTTTAGACTAATCAGAAGGCACTTTGCCGCGGTTTCACCTTCACACATTTTTAAAATTTTATTTTTTCAAATACTGTTGGCCATCTTGGCCGTAACACGGTGGGTACAGCGAGTTTGTACATAATTTAAAAAATGTTAACTCCTCACAAACGTAAATAGGACACAAAGCAATGAATGTTGAAAATACAATGCAATAACCACTAAAACAAATAACCAAATACAAATACAATACTTTGGCTAAGAAATACACGTTTGTAGCATTGCGACCGTGATATCGCAAGCAATATAAAATAAAGACTACAGTAAGCATTCTAGAGCAGTGTTACAACGTTTGCACGACACCACTAAGATTTCATTTCATAAAAGGTTTTTAACGCGTTCCTCAAAGTCTTCAATGCTACTCGACTGCACAACAGACGCCGGCAAACTGTTCCATTCGTTAATCGTTCGCGGAAAAAAAATAAACAAGCGTACATGTCCAGATATGCTTTTGGAATTGAGAACATGCAATGATTGCTTGACCTGACGTTTCTAGACTACCTGGAAGCAAGAAAGGGTGTGGTTTCAATATTAAAGTGGCCCTTTTCATAAAAAAGAAATTCAAGTCTAGCCAACTTCCGTAGTTGAGCCAGTGGAGGCAAATCAAGCAACCGAAGCTTTAAAACAGAGTCAGTATGATGATACCGGGAAAGAATAAACCTTGCGCATTTTCACTATCTTCTCAGTGCGGTTCATTATGCCTTATTGAAACGGATCCCATATGACACTGGCATACTATAACGTCGGTCTAACGTGAGGAAATAGGCTAGTAGCTTGACGGGTGTTGTTGCTAGCTTTAATTGCTATGCGCAAAGCTGAATTGCTAAGTCGACGCTTCACGTTTGCTAGAAGGTTTTTAGGAAAGTTGTATTTGTGTACGGCAAACACTCTTCCAAATATTTATGAGCGCAGCAATACGGTGCTCTTCGTGTTCCTTCCAATTTGCGAGTGCATGCTCGAAGACTCTTTTCTTTTACAAGTCGAGCACCTTCTCCGCTTTGTACTGACTGCAGATATTCTTTCAAAGCAGCGACATTTAAGAGGTTAACTTTTCGAACAAAGCGACGACAGCGGGAACGTAATATGGCAAGTAGGGTGCTTCTGTAAGAGACACCATGTTGGTTTCTATGAAAATCTTGTGTGTGCGGAGTGACAAGGACCTTCGTTTTCTAGCAGCAACAATATTCTCATGCACTGCAGATTAGACTGTTTTCGCAGAACATCCTGCTTCCCTTTTATAGCTAAGATGAAGCTTGACTATAAGTTCAGTGCAGGTTGTCTAGCCAGTCTGGACATGTTTTCGATGCCTAATCCAGTGATTATCGGGAAATACTATTGTTACAATCTCAGCAAGAAATTAGACGCACAACCATACTGCTGGCATAGCGGAGAAGCTCTGAGGGGCCCGCGTCTGCCCTACATCTCTTTATTGTGTGTACAAGGCTCGCGCTATAGGGGGCACCACCAATCGGCGTCCTATATGTAACACTTCCCCACCCCAGACAGTCTCTAGGGCGAGTAACGAGACACTGGCTTCCTCACACGTTGGAATGTGCGTAGCAACGGCGAAGAAGCAGTGGCTTGAGGAGTGTCAGGTGAAGTTTGTGCATTGGGTACCGGCGCCGCTTCAAAATTCGTTGGTGATCCTTCACTGCTCACTTGTTCAGTCTATGTATCAGGCGATGGCTACGTTGGTAGCATACTGCTTGGTGAGCTAGAGTAAGGAGGATGAGAACGGTCATCCGGTCGGAGCTGGTCACCATGCCGATCACTGCTTGATCTATTTTCGAGTTCCACCTGAACGGAAGACGAACTTGTTGGCCTAATAACAGTGGCTGGCAACCAAGAAGGGCCTGGTCTGAAATTCTTGACGAGGGCGTGCGAACTAGGCTGTGGCAACTGAGCGTGACGTGCTCCTTTGTCCTGGTGTAATTTCTGCTTTAGTTGCTTCAACACGACATCCCCTCGATGATCTGCACACAGGGCCTTAAGTGGTGTTCGTAGTGTCCTGCCCATAAGTAGTTCTGCTGGGGTTCCGCCAGTGAGGCTGTGAGGTGTTGTCCTGTACTCAAATAGCATTCACTGAGTCTGGGTCTGAAAGCCGCCAGATGCCGACTTTTTCAGCTTCTTCTTGACCAACTGAACAACGCATTCGGCAGCACCGTTTGATGCAGGATGATAAGGTGGCACTCTGATTCCTCTGGTTTGGTTTCTCTGCAAAAATTGCTGGAATGTGACACTAGTGATGCTGTGCCATTGGCTGACACAATAATGTCAGGGATGCCATGAGTGGCAAAAACTGCTCGTAAACAGCTGATTGTGGCATCAGAAGGTGGTGATGTAACTGGAATTACCTCAACCCATTTTGAGTAGGCATCTACAATGACTAAGTAATGTCCCTTGAATGTGCCTCCGAAATCAACATGAAGACGTGACCATGGTCTTTCAGGAAACGGCCAGGGTGTAGACTGCACTGGTCGGCGCACATGCTGATCAATCTCTAAGTCTTACTCTAAGTCTTGATATTCCTGGCACACTGCACATGATTTCACTTTGTCTGTGATGTCATCTTCGACACCAGGCCACCATACATGGCTTCAGCCAAGAGCTATTATTTTTTCCATGCCAGGGTGACCCTCATGAAGGAGTTCATGTACTTCTCGTCTAAGGGACGGGGGAACGACCACCCTCATTCCCCAAAGAATGGAACCGTCCTGCAGGCTGAGCTCATTTTCATGACTCTTGTAATGTCTCCATTCCGGCTCATGGGGCAGCTCGCCACCATACAGCAAATTGTCACGAATCCTTGACAAAACGGGATCTTTGCTTGATGCCTGGGCAATGGCTGTGGACGACAAAACGCGGGGAAATTTGCCTTCCAGCATAAATACATCCGCAGGAGCTTCCACCGGAAAATTCTTTGTTTCCAAGGGCAACCGGCTCAGTCCGTCCGCATGACATATGGTCTCTCCTGGGTGATAAACCAGTGTGAGTCATAGGCAGAACACAGACCCC